>NW_025781225.1:0-45010 GCF_021130785.1 Homalodisca vitripennis | reverse complement strand
GATCTCACAAAATCATGTTGAAGCCAAAAATCCATTTGGTCACAATTTAAAATGACTTTTTAAATATTTTGAATAGTTTTCCTGTTTATTCAAAAATTATTTAATAATAATTTAATATATATTATAATATATAAAAATTATTATTTTATTTAAAATATACTGTTACACCCAAAATTAAATTAGAGAGATTTCATGTCAGCTGGAATTCATCAAAGGTTATGCACTTGTTTATATTTATGTTTCTGGATTCTTGTTTACGTTTCACAATTTTGTATTAATTTATATTAAAACTTTCTGAAGACGGGGGTGTTAAATTCCTCGAATATATAAGTGAAAGTGGTTCTTTTGTTTTACTTTATTTAACAAAGTGATTAGTATTTTATTTTATAATATACATATATATATTATATACATACATGTAATTATATATTACATAGTGATAGTGGTGTATATATATATATATATATATAACAGAGGATTTTGGTTGGTCTCTATGCTTATAGATTTAATGGGCTATATAGTAAATGAGGAATTATAACCAATATTTCACATGTTAAACATTTTCTCATAACAGAGTTAACTGTCTTAGTGTTTTTTATCTAACAAAATAGTTTGAGTACAACCCTTTCTATGGTAATAAATATTTATTCATTCTCTTGCCTTAGAGTTATTACAGCAGGCCTAATATGCAAAAAAGCAGCTTACATGAAAAACTCAAAATATTCAAATACTGAATGAGTTACATATTTTAACAATGAATACTTAAAGATTCATTGCAAAATTAAAATCGGTTGTTTTTTATGGAACTTGCCATAACAAAATGCATAAACGTGATTACTAATTTACAGACGTGTTTCATTAAACGTAAAACATTAGCGAGGAACGTATAATATATAAATATACATAATATAAATAGATATACATACAAGTCATACTTATTAATTTAATGAAAACTTTTATTTATTTTAGTAGCCGAAATATGTTAACTATTTCAATACCTCAATAATTTTGTGAAACATTAAATTAAATATTTAGGAGTAAAATAGGTATTATTAAACTTTAATAATTTCACAAAGATTGTCTCTAGTAATTGCCATTTTTAAGACTTTCTAACATTATTGCAACTAAAAAAATAAAACCACAAAGGTCTATCTAAAGGTAAATGTTTATGAAAGTGTAAAGAAAATTTAAATTCCCGAACACAACCTTAAAAGTTAAGCAAGTTTTTTGTTAAGTACGCCACCTAAACGAAACCCTTTAGCAAAAAGGGTTTAAAGGGCAAATTCGGGGCACATTGCCCAAACTTGAGGGTCAAAATGACCAAGCGTTTTAGTGGATGTAAATATATGATTATAACAGATTTTCTTTCCCCAAATTTAAAATGTAAGCCTAGAAATTTAAAGGGTCAGGGGTTATTACGGGGCCCTTTTGCCCAAACTTGATGCTAAATGACCCCCAGGCTTAGTGGATGTAAAATATATGGATTAAACGGGGATTTTTCATTCCAAAAACTTAATGTAAGCCAAGAAATTTTTAAGGGTCAGCCCCTATTAAAAGGGGCATATTCCCCAAACTTGATGCTAAATGACCCAGCGTTTAGGGAAGAAAAAATAATGATTATAAAACTTTCTTTCCCCAAATTTTAATGTAAGCCTACCCTTTAAGGGTCAGCGCATTTCAGGGAAATTATTGCCCCAAACTTGAAAAAATAAATGACCCCAGCGCTTATTTGAAGGGGGAAATACAAGTTTAAGGGACAGATTTTTCATTCCCAATCTGGTTGATTTTAAGGGGTTAACTAAAATTTTATATTTTTAAAAATAAAACTTTTACAAAATATGTAAAATTTGGTTTTCTAAAATAAACCTTAAATTTTAGTTAAAGAGAAAAAATTTAAGATTATTCATTTTTTTATAATGACTATAAAAATTAATTTTTGGCTAAGATATCAAATTGTATAAGACGAATTTTTAAATTTTATTTATAATTTTTTAAAAAAATCCCACGAAAAAAATTGCAGTAGGGTAGAAAAAAGGTGAAATGTTACATGATGGAAAAATTTGTTCCTCCCAGTGAAAATTTTAATCCCTTTAATTTTTAAAAAATGTCACAAATTGCAAAAAGGTATCATTTCCCAAAAACGGTTTTTGGACAAAAAAAGATATTTTATCAATTACCAATAAAGGAATTCTTTACACCCCGGGAGGGGGAAGCTGGAAATAGAACTTTAAAAACAACATTTCTACTTTGCCTGTAAAAAACTTTGGGCCCGGGTCTGAAATGATATCCCTTTTTTTCCCCCAATTACACTTTGGGTGGTAAACCAATTTGTTTGGGCCCCAAAAACCTTTTGAGGTTACCTTTTGTGCAAAAAATTCAAAAAATTTAAAGCATTTTTTTTTATTTGTGCAGACTTTCACACAGGAAATGGGGGTTTCACCCCAAAGGTCGAACTCTGGTGAGCCGGTTCAAAAAACCTAAACCCCCGGGCTATGGGTGTTTTTTAGTGAAAGTTTTGTGTGGTTATTGGCGCAGACCCCCCACAGACCCTTTTTTGAAGGCGTTTTGGCCTTTCCCCCCGGAAAGTGGGAGAGTGGGTTTAGAAAAAACCCCCCGAAAGCCGGGGGTGAAACCAAGTTAGGAGTAGCCCAGTTTAATTTTTTTTTTAAAATTAAGTGTTTGTTAGTTTTCCCTGTAGCTGTTCCCCTTTCTGAATGGGCGGTTTAAGTTACGGCCCCTCATTTTTGGGGTTTCCAGGAGATATTTGGGATTTTCTGCTGTCATTTTCTCCATCATGCTTTGGGGTCGCAAAACCTTCGTTTTTCCTTTCACCGCTAAGGACGGCCCCCCATGATGGACATTTTACTAGTCCCCCTCTTTGATACCCTGATCAATTTTTTAAAATTTTTTTGTTATTGTTATTGTTGCCATTTAAAAATTTTTTATATTTTGTTATTTAATTTTAATTTTATTTTTAGATATTATTTATTTTATTTCTTGGATTTCATTAGGAGCCCGCCCTTACCCGGGAAGGATACCGGGTGGAATTTGGCTTTTTTCTTGTTTAAATTTTTATGGCGTTTCAAATTTTTTGTATGCAGGTGCACCTGACAAGGATTGTTTGGGGTTATACTACTGCGGGGGCACTTTTTTTTTTAATTTTTATTTTTTTTTATTTATAGTATATAAATAATTTTTTTTTATAATTTGACTGGATTTAGGCCAAATGCTGTGTCTTAGAAAATTGAACCTGGGAAAATCCCTGCCACGGTTTTCTTTTTTAAAAACCTATTTTTGGGTTTTGATCCGGCATCCCTTTTCGCCACCTTTGGGCGCGCCCCTTCCCTGAGGGTTTTTGCTGTGGGGGTGCGAGGGGGCGAGGGTTACGGTTTCAAGGGTAGCAGAGCGGGGTTTAAACTGTCTCCCATTTTCGGGTTTTTGGGTTTGTGGGAAAAGGTTTGATTTTAGGTAGGGGGAAGGTTAGATTTACAAAATTTTTTTTTCATTAGGAGCTCCCCCCTAGCACAGGATACCGGGGGGAAAATTGGTTTATTTTCTTGCTTCCTGCAAAATTTACCCTTTGCGGGGAACAAGGGATTTCTAAATTGTTTAAAACCCGCTAAATTTATCAAAACTGTCCCTTTTATTTTCCCCCAAAAACAATGTAAATTGTTTTGTATAAAAATTTATTGTTCTGGTTTGTGGGTTTTTGGGGGGTTAGTGTATATTTGCGGGTACCCCTTTTTTTAAAGGTAGCAGGTATTAAGTTCTTCATTTGGGCCTTTCGTCAGTTAAAGGCCTTTTGTTGGAGTTGGGGTCTACTTTGGTTACAAAGTAATTGTTGCTTTACGTTTTTGTTGTTTTTTTGTTTTTTTTTTGGGGGCTTTTTTTTTGGGTTTAATGGCTTTTTTTCCCTGGTGCCTAAAACATCTACGCAACCCCCGAGTTGGTTTTTGAGGCCCCTGGCGGAGGACAGAAGCCCGGGGGGAGTTGTGGGGGCCCATTAAGGCTCAATTACGGGCTTGAATAGCGTTGGACCGCCGCTGGAATGCGATTTCCCCAAATTAACACAGAATTTGGAGTTTTTGTAAAACCCGAAATGGGGAAATTAGAAGACGATATTAGTTTTGGGGTCACTTCCCTTTCCCGGGGTCACAAAGGTTTGATTGGCATCCTCAGCTTTTACTTTTGGGCCCTGGACAGTTTGTTTTACTTATGTAAAGCCCCCTATTTTAGCTCTATTTTTAAAAGAGGGGGGCCTTTTTCGGCCAGTAAAAAAATTTAAAATAACAACCTTAGATGGTTTGATGAGGTGCGCCCCCGGTTTGAAAGAAAAGGGGGGTCTATTTTCCGCTGCCCCCCCCAACGGAGGTTCCCACTACCTTTTACTTTTGCAAAACCATCCACCGGCCCCTTTCTTTCGAGGCCCCCAGATTTTCAAATGCCCTCCGAGGGGGAAAGTGGCCCCCCTGAAGCGGCGGGTGGGGCCCTCATCTATAGTTGTGCCTTTTTTTTCCCTTTTTTAAACCCCCCTTTGGCAAAACTGCCCCCCATTCCCCTTTTGGGGAGTGTTTTAAAAACACTTCCCCAGATTTTTGAAGGGCTTGAAACTAATTTACTTACCCCCAATTTCCATCTGGAATTTTTTTTAAAGCTAAGAAAAAATTTCCCGGGAAAGACAGATCCCAAATTTTTTATGCAGATTTTACCCGCATTTTCCCCCTTTAAGGGGCCGCCTTTTTGACGCCTTTTTGACCCCTTTAAAGAGAGGGGCCCACCTTTGACCATTTCCACGCCGAGACTTGGAGTTCTTTGTCCCCTGTTGGGGTTTAGGGAGCGTTTGCGGGGGGAAACGCTTTTATCGTCCTCAACACCAACAGACGTTGACCCATTTTGTGGGGGAGATAGGGGGTTGTAGCCCGGGGTGTTGCGCTTGAGTTTTAGCAAAAAAGGGGAGTTGGGACCCCTTACTTTGGAGGGCATTAAACCTGAAGAACGCCCCCCCGTTTGTTTTTTTGTACCGCCCGCATCTTTTGGGGTTTTGGGACCCCCTCTCCTTTCTTCTCTAAGGGGTTCAGGAGGGCGGATGACCCAAAGGGGGCCATGTCGAGGCATTTTTCCCCCATTTTGCCCCCGGGCCCCCGGTCCAGGGCCCCGGGTGGCAGTTGAGCCAGCAGTGTTTCCTTCCCGTGGGCAGCCCCCCTCCCTTTTAATGGTTTGCAAGAAAAGGGGGAAACATATTAGCCCGTTTTTCCCCCACTTAAAAAAAAAAAAAACTAGTAACTTGCGGACGAGAAACCCCCAACTCGGGCCAAAAAAGGGTAATTTAGGGGGCAAATATGTCCCTAAATTTTGATGGAAAAAAGGGTAGCGGGTTTTTAAAATCCCAGAACAAAAAAGAAAAACGGGAAAAAAAATTTAGATTTGGGGGGAAAAGTTATCATGGGGTTTGGCCGGAGGGGGGGTTCCCTGCTTGGCGGGCGCAGGGGAGTAAGGGCTGCCCCCCAAAACCCTTTGCCCACAAGGGGATGATTTTGTGGGGGAATGGGGTTTGCGAAGGCCCTGGTTGATTGGGGGGGTCACCACGCAGCCTGTTTTCCTTTGTCGTTTTTTGAAAGACAAAAAACCTCTGGGCTAATAGGGGAAAGGTTTGGGCCCCTAGTTCACTTTCTGCTGGACTCCCTTCACCCCACACCCTTTTTTAACCTTTTAAATCTGTGGGCCCCCAAGATTCACACCCAAAATAAATTTTTTCCCCTTGGGTTTGGGGCCCTTTTTGGGGGCTAAGGACCTGTTTTTTTTCCTTTCATTTTGGGGACCCGGTTTTTAAATCGGAAAAACTGAAATGATTTTTTTTTGGGGCCCCTCCAGTCATGTTTTCTTTTGTTTCGCCAGGGGGGGTTTTTCTTTCCCCTTTTTCAGATGCCCGAGTCTCGTGGGACTGCTCCCTTTAAGAAGGAAGATAAGAGTTTGACCCCTTTCCGGGCCCAACTGGACATTTTAACGCCGAAAGGGGCTGAGGTAATAAGGCGGGTTTTGGTTCCATTTTTTTCCTAAAAGTCCTAACTGAAAAAACGGGCCCACGACCAATCCTTGGAATACGAGTTTCGTCTTAGGGGCCCACCCCCCTGAAACGTTCCCATCCATATAAGCTTGCTCCGCCCAAGAGGGAAAAATTCTGAAAAAAAGTTTGTTAAATTTATTTAAGAGGGGGGTTAATTCGACCCCGTTTTGGCCAAATTTTTCCACCCCCTCCGGCTTTTTTCTTTTTTTTTTTTTTTGCCCAAAACCTTTAATTTGGGGAAGTCCGATTGGTCCGGGGAATATCAAAACCCAAATGTTTAAAGATAAAAATTGCCCTTCCGTGCCCCCCCCCAAATTTGCATTTGCTTTCGACGGGTTTTTGGTAAGGCCAAAGTATTTCTCCTTTTTTGATCTTAATCGGGAAAAATTTTAAAAAAATAAAAAAAGTTTTTCCCCATAAACCACGGGGCCCCCGCACCCATCCCCAAAATGCCTTTTGGGGGCCCTTGGAATTTGTACCAGTTCACCCAGGCCAAGGGGCTTGGCTGTGGGGGCCCAGACCCCTCACCAACTCCTGGATTCTAATCTTTAAATTGATGTAAAATTTTTTAATTCGGGGGTTCAACTTTCTGGTTACAAAATTTGGAAGGTTTATGGGGACATTTTGACTCATCTAGAGGAAGTTCAAAACTAGGCTGGGGAGAGCCCGGGGCCTTTTACCGTCAACCCTGAAAAGGTGAGTTTTGCCACCGGGAAATATCGTTTTTTTTGGGTTTTTCATTTTGTCTCTTTCCGATTTTTGTTTGAAATTGGTTCCAGAGAAAAAACCCGGGCAATCGGGGATTTTTAACCTACCCAAAGGGATCCCCAAGGGAAATTTTGGCCCTTTTGTGGGGAATGATAAATTTTAAATCGTGTTTCATCCCCAAGGGTTGCTGAATTTAGGGGCCCCTTAACTCTCTTGGGAAAAAAGGGTCCCAAATTTGAGTGGAGGGGAAGCGCAAAAACTGTTTTTTGAGCAGCTGAAAGGGGCAGTAAAGGCACCCTCCAGTTTTGGGTTTAATCCTTTGTTTTCCCAGTCGTAAGTTCGTTTTTGGGCAAACTGATGCTTCCCCCTTTAAGCCCATAGCTTTAATGCTTCACGCACTTTCCCCCCTTTTGTGAGAAGAAGAGTTGTTTTGTTTATGATTTGGAAAAATTTTTTTGGCTGTCCGTGTTTGGAATTAAAAAGTTCAGGCGGTACCTAGACCAAAAAAGAATTTTTGTTAAAAAACCGGACAACCCGGGCACTTTCCCTTGGCTCCTTGCCCCCCCGTCAGTTTGGGGAAGTTTGGTTTCCCGGGGGTAGCCCAAAATTTCTCCCCTTTAAATTTCAAAAGTGAAACACGTGCGGGGCACCCAAAAAAAATCTTTAGGGGAAACACTCTTCCGCATGTATCCTTACCCAACGACCACCAAAAATTTATAGACCCGGGCCATTTTGTGGCGTGCCCCTAACTTTCCCTCTGGCTTTTTTGGGAAACATTGTTCCAAAACCAAAATTAAGGATCCCGAGCGGGATGCAAACTTCAATGAGCTTAAAAACGGAGGGGGGGCCCCCCCCCTTTTTTTCTGTACCGAGGTCCCTCTTGCTGCCGTGACAAGCAGGGGGAAGAAAAAACCAAAGGGTTATGTTGCCAAGTTTTCTTGTACCAAAGGTTTCTTTCGGGTTTTTTCTTTCCCTTTTTTCCTGGGGGGCCGGAAATCTAGGAATTAAATAAGCCCAAATCGCGAAGTTTAGGGTCATTTTTCATTTTGGAAAAGGTTGGGCCCCCGGGATATTTGCAGCTCGAGTACGTTTTGAAAAACTGGGGCTCGCAAAGAAAACCCCCCTTCAAAATAGATTGTTTGAGGTATACTACTGCAGGAAATTTTTTTTTATTTTTATTTTTTTTTTTAATTTATAGAATAAAAATTTTAAATTTTTTTAAATTGACTGGATGGGCCCTATGCGGGTGTTTAGAAAATTTCCCCCCTGAGTATATGACCACTTTTGTTCTTTTTTTCCTATTTTTTTTTGACCCGGGGGCATCCCGTTCGCCCCCAAATGGGCGCGCCCCCTTCCCCGTTTGGTTTGCTGTGGGGGGGTTTGCGGCGATGTAGGGTTTTTCCAGTGGCAGGGACGAGTCCTTTTTTTTTGAAAACACTTTTCCCCCAAATTTTTACGTTGCCCCGGGAGTGTGCTTCTTTTTTGGGTTCCCCTCCCAAAGCTTAGTTTATTAATAAAAAAATGTTTAAAAGCTATCCAGGGGAAGGGTTTTTAAAGACAGGGGGGATTTTTTCAGGGACTGTGTTTTTAGAAATTTCCATTTAAACTGAACCCTTCCGGCCGCGCTCCCCCTTTCCCGGGGCCCCTTAAAAGTCAGACGTGAATTTGCTGTTTTCTATTTTTTTTGTCAAATTGATAAACTGCCTCTAAACTATCCAATCCCCTTTCCCCCAAAAATTAATATTTCCGTACTACATAAAGGAAATTCGGTCACTAAATCTTTTTTTGGGCAGGGGTTTACTCCCTACGGGTTATCCCTTTCTACGCCCCCAATTTTTGGAATAATAAGGGTAAAAAGGGCATTTTCGCCCTCCCCATTGATTTCTTCAAAGAAAGGGGCCTTTAAAACATTTATATTAAATTTACGGGAAATTTTTTTTTTTATTGTTTTGGATTGTTATTAATTTGGTTAAAAAAAAAAATTTGTATTTTTTTGTTTTTTAAATATATTGTTTGTTTTTTTTTTGTAATTTTTACTTAAGGTTTATGGGCCCTTTAAAAATTTAAAAAAAAAATTTTAAAAATTGAAAATAAAAAAAATTAATATTTTTGGACGTTTTTTATTGGGGACAAGTAATTCCCTTGGATAAGCTTTTTTAAAACCAAAAACCCAATTCAATATATTTTTGGGAAACTCAAAGAAATTTAAAAAATTAGAAAAATTTCCCTTAATTTTTTTTTTTGATAGTTTAGGGGAAACCCCCCAAACAAAATTTTTAATAATATTTCTACTTTTCCCAATAGATATTTAAAAATAGAGTTAAAAAGGGAATAACAAATTTCTGGTTATATAAATTGGATCCCATAACGATCCCCTAAAATTCTATTTATATAAATCTAATCCCATCCCGGAAAACTTATCGCTGTAAAAAAAAGGGCAAAATTAAAGGGAATTTTTAAAAAAGTACTTTTTATAAAATGCATTACCCAAAACTAGATACTATTAGGTAAAAAACAAATGGGCACATAATGTAACCCAAAAAATTGGGGCTACAGGGAAACCTAAAGCCCTTAAATTAATATTTAAATATTTAAATTAAAAATTTTATTATTTTTTTTCCTCAAATTTTAAAATTTTAAAAAAATTTTTGGGGTAATGATTTTAAATAAAATTCTTTTTGAAAAGCAAAGCAAGTTACAAAAATCAGGGGGCCCTTGAATAGGAAATAATTTGGTAAAGAGAAGGGTTTTTATTTTACAAATTTATTTATAATAGTATTAAAAGTAAAAAGTGTTTTCTGAATATGAAAAGGAATCTAATTTTTATCCAAAATTAGTATCTAGGGATATATTTTTTTAATATCCCAACTATAAGTTTAAAAATATTATAAAAAATATATATATATATATATATATATACATTTTTTTATTTATTTATAGTACACAAACTTTTTTTTATCCAAAAAAATTTTCCGTTACTAATTCTTTTTAAAAATTTTTTCTTAATACTATCAAAAAAAAAAACCCCCTTTTTTAAAATATAAAAATATATAATATTTTTTAAATATAAATATATATATAAAATATATATATAAATTGTGTTAAATAGAAATTTTTTAAAATTTTTTTTCCTAATGGAAAAAATTTTTTTATGAGTGTTTTTTAAAATTGAAGCTTAATAATAAAAAAACATTTTTCAGAGGAGTATTTTTTAAAATTGAGGAATGAAAATTTTTTTTAAAATTTTTTTTTAAATCCCCAGATGTCAATCTTATAAAAGGGGGGCCCCCCGGGGAATTGTAACCCCCCGAACCAATAATACAAAAGCGGTTTTTTTTGGGGAAAAAATTTTTTTAAAACTGGGGGGAAAAATTTTTTCCCGAGGTTTGGATTTAAAAAGAAATTTTTTTTGCATTTTAAGTGCCCCCAGTTTTAAAGGGGGGGGGGGGGGGGGGCTGATTAGGGGGATATGAAAAAAAAAAAAAGATATAGGGGCCCCCCCAAAAATTTTTAAAAAGGGGACCCAATTCCAGAAAAAAAGGGTTTTTTTTAAAAATCAAACATGTGGCAAACAAAAAAATTGGGGTGCAACCGCCAATGAGCTAATTATTTACGGATAAAAGATGTATGGTTCCCCACCCCTGGGGAAAAGAGGTTTAATCAAAATTTACAGATCATTTTGACTGACAATTAACTTTTTTTCCCCTAGGACGAAGTTTTAAAAGGTTTTAACATGAATGTTTTTGGCGATTTTCGGGGGAAAGGGGTTTTTTAAACGGGGAAAATTAAAATTAAATATGCAGTGGAAAAATTTGCTTTTTATTAAATTTAAAAACCAAAGGGTTCATGGCATACCCCAATGTATAGTTTAAATTTTTTAAATAAACCCCAATTTAAAAAAAAGCCTTTTTGGGGGGAATTTTTTGCAGGGGGGGGGGTTTTTGATCAAAAATGAAAAAACCGAGGGGTGTCCCTGCCAATAAAATTTAAAAAAAATTTTATGGGGGGCATGAGTTTTGGCTCATTACTTACTGATGGGGGAAATTTTTGCAGAGAAAGGGGTTCAGTCAAAAACGAACATCGTGGTCTACAGAGTATAAATGATTTTTGGCATTTTTTAAAAAAATTTTTTGGTACACCGCTGACTAAAGCAATTTTTTTTCACCCCCGGGGGGGTTTTTAAAAAAAACCCCCATGCAGAAAAGTTTTCGGGCCCCTAAAACTCTGAGTACTCACGGATCAAGATTTTAGGGCCCCCATGCTGATATTAAAATTTTGGGTTTTTCAGAAATGAATCTATTGGCTGCGATTGGGTTCCATATTTTTTGCAAAAAAATTTTTAAAAAGAAAAAATTTTTGAACGTTTAAAAAATTTTTTTTTTTAAAAATTTAAAAAAATTTTTTTTTAAAGGGGTTTGGGTTTTTTACTGACGATGGTTTTAAAATACAAAAAAACACTTTTTTAAAAATTTTAAAAAGTATTTTAAAAATTTTTAAAAAATTTAAAATATTTTTTTAAAATTTTCCCCTTTTTAAAAATTAGAAAAAAAATTTATTTCTTATTCGCACAACTTTAAAAAACTAAAAGAAAATTAAAAAGAAAAAACCATACTAAACTTCTTTCATTCTCATTCGTTGCCCCCCCTCCAAATTTTTATGGTCGAAAACAATTTATAAAATTTTTTGGTATCCCTTTTAAAAAACCCCCTTTAAAAAACCCTTTTTCCCCAAAAATTTTTAAAAAAAGTTGGGGATAAAACTTTATTTTTTTGGGGGGAACTTTTTTCTCCAAAAAAAAGCCCCTTAAAAATTTTAAATTAAAAAGTAAAAATTTTAAAAAAAAATTTCTAATAAATATGTAAAAAAACCCCCAAAATTATGAAAAGTTTAGGCTATAAAAAAACCCCAAAAAATTTACAACCTTTGGGTTTTCCCCCTGTTTTAAAATTTAAACCCTTTATGAAATTTTTTTTAACTTCCCCCCAAATCATATTTTGAACTTGTAAATGCCCATTTTTTAAAAAACCCCTCCTACCCGGGGCCAAAAATTTTTTTAAATCTCTAGAGGAAAAAAAAAAAAACAATAGGGGCCTTTCCTCCCCCCCCCGAAAATCACATCTTTGAAAATATCCCCCCCAAAACCCCGGTATGGATGGAATTTTTTCGTTTTCACGGGGGTTTCTGTTTGGGAAAAAATTTTAAATGGGGGGGGGAAAAAGGCCCCTGAAAGTTTGATTGGGCTTAAATTTTTATATAGGCAACCACTGATTTCAAAAATGTCATTCCATTTGTTTTGGGGTTTTTGGCTCAGGAATATTTTTACTTTGGGGAACGTTTTCGGCAAGAAAAAAATTTCATAAAAAAAATTTTTTTTTGGGAAACCCCAAACTTACCAAATCAAACGTTTTTTTTAACATGCCAAAACCTTTTTAAAATTTAATTTTAAAGGGGTACTTTTCCTTTTATTACAAAAAAAAAAAAAGGGTTTTTAAAAAAAAATTCCCCCAAATAATGTATTTCTTGCGCAATAAAAAACAAAAACTTTTTTTAAAACTAATACAAATAAAATTTTGTAAAAAAAACCCCCCTTTTTAAAAATATCCCAGGAAAAAATTCCCTTTAAAAAAAAAGGGGGGGAAAGAAGCTTTTTTTTAAAAAAAGGGAATAAATTATGGTTTTTTTAAAAAAGGTGTAAAATTCCACGGGAATTTTTTTTTGGGGCTGGGGGGCAATCGGGGGTTTTGGGGAAAAAACCTTAGTTTTAAAAAAAAATTTCAAGTGAAGGGGGGGGAAATCCACTGTTTTAAACAATTTGTTGTATGACGGAAAGGTCAGTAGTACACCGCGGGGGAAAAAAGGAAAAATTTGCAGAACTTTCTAAAAAATTTTTCATCAAGGTTTTTGGGGGGTGATAAAAAAAACTAGTCTTAAAACCCCCCCCTGCCCCTTTTTTTTAAAAGAATAACTCTGGGGGGGATTCTAATCTGGAGAGTCTTTGTTCAAGAATCTATTAAAAAAACCCCAAAGTGCAGTTTTTTGGGTTTTTAATAGTATTTGGGGGTTTTTCCAAAAAATTTTTAAAACGAAAAATTTTTAAAAAATGCCCCCAAAAAAATTTTGAAAGGGGGAATTTTTTTTAAAATTCTTCTTAGAGATTTTTCTTATAATAATTTTTTTTTTTTTTTTAAAAATGGGTTTGGGCACCAAAAAACCCAAAACCAAACACCTTTTTTCCCCCAAACCCCTTTTACAAAGTTTCAAAAAAAAAAAAAGAATAAAGCCCATTTGTAGAAACCTGTACAAAAAAAATTTTTAAAAGGGGGAAAAAAAGGGCTACTTTTTTTCCTTCCTCTTTTAAAAAATTTTTCAAAAAATATAAACTTTTTTTATTTTCCCCCCCAAAAACAGAATCATGGGGGGAAATTTAAACCCCCAAAAAAAAAAAAATTTTTCATAAAAATGGGGTAATATTACTTGAAGAAATTTTTTTGGGGGTTCCCCAAATTTTTCCCTTTAAATTTGACAAACATTTTTAATAGGGCAGATAACTTTTTTTTAAACTTCCCCCCCAAAATTATTTTGTTCATGGCTTGAAGTTTTTTTTTACGCATTTTGTTTCACAAAAAAATTTATTTTATTATCCCCCCAAAAAAAATTATTATTTGCTGATATTTTTTTTTATAGTGGATTCATTATTGAGGAATAAAATTTTTTAATCCAGCACATTTTTGCTCAAAATTTTTTTTCTTACTTTGCTTTTAGCATGCGTAATTTTAAACTTTAAAAAAATTCATAGCTAAAAAATAAAAAAAAATTTAAATGTCCTGCGCAGATTTGGAATAACGTGAACTTTCACACACTTTTTTTCGCACAGTCTGCATGTAAAAAACCCGGTTTTAAAAATGGCAAAAACCCCAGAAACCCCAATTTTTTGGGGTTTTGTAAAGCCCCCCCAAAAAAATTTTAAAAACCCCGCTCGGGGAAAGCCCCCAAACAGCAAAAAAGTTTTGGGAACAGGGGGAAACACGTTTTTTCCCCCGATTCCCCTTTCATCGGGTATTACGGGGTTCACCTTAAAAAAAAAAAGGGGTTAAATTTTTTCGTAATCTTTTTTAACTATTTATACTTTTTTTTTTGGGGACCAAATTTAAAAACCCCCTTTTTTTTTTTTAAAGGGGAAATTAAAAATCACTCCCCGAAGTTTTTAAAAGTAAAAAATTTAAAAAATTTTTTTAATGGTATACGGAACAAAAAAAAATTTTTAAAAAGGGAAAAATTTAAAAAGAAAAACGTAGGTATTAAGAACGTTTTAGTTCATTTGCTCTTGTAAGCTCCCCTTTTTAAAAAATAGATAAAATTGTACTAATAAATTTTGAATATTAAAATTTCCCCAAAAAAAACAACCCCAAAAAATTAAAATAACTTGAGACTTTTACCAAAAGGAACTTATCTGTACTTTTTTAATAATTTTTTTAAACTTATGCTTTTATAACTTAACTTTCAGGGGAAATTTAAGTATGCCTTTTCCCCCATTTTTTCCCTTTAAAATATATAAAAATTTATATAAAAAAATTTATATATTTAAAAATTGTGTGTGTGTGTGTGTGTGTGTGTGGGTTTTTTTGAATAAACGTTAAACATGTGTACTTATATAATATAAATTTTTTTTTTATTTGAACCTTTTTTAATACAAAAAAAAAAAAATGTTGGGGTTTTTTTAAAATAAAGAAAAACTCCCGTAAAAAAGGGTTTTTTATTCAGGTTTTTAAAAACCAAAAAAAAGTAGGGGGAAATTTTGCAAATTACCCAATAACCCCCTTGCCAAAAAACAAAAATTTTTTTGACAAAAGTGTGATAGGAAAATGATAAGACCCAAAAACCCCGTGGGGGTTTCAGGTTCATGGGAGTCACACCTCGGGGGCCCCGGTTTTTTGCTTAACCATACCCAAAATTTGGGGGTTTTTTTCAAGTTTTTGGGCCAAACCGAGCCACTAAAGTTCTTTCATCTTTAAGAAGAAAAATTTTATAACAAAAACTGGGGGACATTTCAAAAATATTTACAAATTTTTTTCAAATCCCTTCCTTAAAACCCCAAAAAAAAATTTTTTTAAGAAACTTATATTATTTTTATTAAAAAAATTTTTTTATTTTTTTTTTTTGTAAAAAAAAAAAAAATTAAAAAAACCCAAAAATAAAGTTTTAAAATTTCCCCAAAATTTTAAAAAATTTGACGATTTTATTTTTAGTAAAATAATTTTCTAAAGTTTTAAAAATTTTTTAAAAACTTGAAAAAATAATTTTTTTTACTTTTTAAAAAAAAATTACTTTTCCCCCCATTGATTTAAAGAAACAATTCCCAAAAAGGGGCTGTTTTTTTTTTTTTAACTTTTAACAAACCAAAAAATTTTTTTAATTTTTCAAAAAAAAATTTTTTTGTTGAAAAAAAATTTTTTTTAAAAAATTTTTTTTGTTAATATATAAAATTTTTAAATTTTTTCTCTGTTAAAATTCTTTAAAAAAAAAATACGAAAAAATTTAAAACCCTTTTTATTTTAAAAGGGTTTTTTCATGGAAAAATTTTAAACAGGGAATTTTGAATTTTTTCCCCCTGGACTAGGAGAAAAAATTTTTCTACCTACTTTATTTTTGTTTTCTTTTAAAATTTTTTTGTATAGAAAAGTTCCCCACCCCAACCAAAAAAGGGTCATTTTTAAACGAGACTTTGAAAAAGCAAGCCCCGGGGTGAAGAAAAAAAATTCTGATTTTAAGTACTTAGGGGGAGAAATTTTTTTTTTTTAAAAAATTTCCTGTTTTCAGTAAAAAATTTTTTTTGCGAAAACACAAATTTCAAAAAAAATTCATGATATCTCAAAAAATTTTAAAAAAAATTTTTAAGGGGAATTTTACCGGGGGGTTGGGGAATTTTAAGTTCGTACTTTGGGAAAATGTTTTTAAAATTTAAAAAAATAAAAGTGTTTTATTTTTTAAAAAAAAGGAAAATTTTATTTTTTGTGATTTTTATTTCCCAAATACAAAAACCCGCCAAACAGAAACTTGTTAAATTTTACATTTAATTAGGGCCCCTTAAAAAAAAAACATAAATTTAAAAGGCGTTTTTGGGGGTAAATTTAATAAAAAAAAATTTTTTTCTTACCCCAAATTTTCGAATAAAACTTTTTTAAAAACCCCTTTATGTATGGAAAAGGTTTTATAAAATTAAAATGATCTTTTCCCCGAGTCAAACCAAAAATTTGAATTTTTTTAAAATTTAAATTTTAAGGGAATTTTTTAATTTTTTACATTGTGCTTTTTTACCTTTAAAAAAACGGTATGGGGGTTCTTAAAAGTCCCCCCCCCCTTTTATAAAAATATTTTTTTGAAAAGAAAAGGAGTTTTTTATAAAAGGGGGTTGTTTTTATAAAACCAAAGAATAAAAAGGTTTTTTTAGAAAAAATTTTTGACTCCCCCCCTCCAAACCCCGGGGGTTTTTTGGGGTTTTAATAAAAATTTCTAAAAAAGGAAAAACCCTTGAAAATTTTAGGGGAAAAAAGAAATTTTTTCTTTTAAAAAGATGTCTCTAATTTTAAAAAAAATTTTAAAATTTAAAAAAAAAATTAAAAGTTTAAATTAAATTTGAATTATTTTTAAAACCTCCAAAATTTTTTTAAAATTGGTTTTTTTAAAAATTATTTTATGGCGGGGTAAAAAAAATTAAAATTCCCCATTTTTTTGAGAAAATTAGGACCAAATAAAAAACAAGTTTTTTCATGATTTCATAAACACCCAAGACCATGATTAACATAGAAAAAATTTTTAAAAGGTTTTGTTTGTTTTTACCAAAAACCATTAGGAAGCCCCCTAAATACCAATACTGATTTTTCCATGTTATCTCATTGTTACCGGGGTTCCCCCAAAAAGTCCGACATTTCCCAAAAACTGATTTTTCCATGTTAATCTTATTTTTTTACCCCGGGTTTTCCCCTTTGGAATTCCCCCTTAAAAAAAAAAAGCTTTTTTTTTCCTTTTTTCTCTTATTGGGTTTTCCCGGGTTTGTACGTGAAACAAAAATTTAGTCCGGGTTTTCCCTTTAAAAGTTGGTCTTAGGCTTAGCCAAATTGGGGAAAATTTTTTTTTAAATTTTTAAGATTTAAAAAAAACAGCCATATATCGCAAGAGTCATATTTTAAAAGGGCGTTGTAAAGTTTTTAAAGTTTTAATATTTTTTTATTGTAAATTTCCTAGAAATTTTAAAAAAAACTGGGGTTTTTAAAAGTTTTTTTCGTTTTAAAAGGCAATTTTTTAAGGCAAAAATATTAAAATTTTTTTTCATACTAATAAAGTTTTAAAACACAAGAAATAAAGAAACCCCTTTTAAAACCCCTAAAAGAGATTGGGAATTCAGGGGAATGGGGAAGATTACAAAAAAACAACCATTCAATCCGGATAAAAAAAAAACAACATTTCATGGGGGATTTAAAAAATTTAAAAATAATTTTTAAATTTTGTGTGCTTATTTTTTTGTTTGCCAAGTATTTTTTTTGTCTTGTAAAATTCTTGCAGTATTTGTTTTTTTTTCGGTTATAAAAATGCATAATCCCCAAAAATTTTCGGCTCGGTCCCCCCCAAAACCCCCCATTTTGCCCTCTCGCCCCTTTTTAAAACTATTATAAAAAAAATATTTAAAATAAATTTTTTTGTGAGGGGGTGGGAGATGGGGAATTTTTGGTGCCAAAATTAACCTTACGCATGGGGGAAAAAAAAGGGAATCCCCTTTCCCGAAACCCAAAAAAATTTTGGGAAAAATTTACTGTGGGGGCAAATTTAAAAAACCCGGGGAACAAAAATTTAAAACCCCGCAATTTTATTTATTAAACCTCCAGAAGAACGTTTTAAAACCCCAAAAAGGATATTCTTTGGAATTTTTGAGGGGGAAATTTTCTTGGGTTTTTTCCTGCGTTTTTTCCAATTCCAAAATATATAAAAAAAAGATATGAAGCTTGTTTTGTGGCGTCTTTTGACCCCAGTGCTTTTCAGGGGTACTCTTTGGGTTTTTTTTTAAAACTAATTTTTAAAACCCAATTTTAAAACAAATTTTTTTTAACAAATAGGGGACCTTTTTAAGGGGGGCCCGCTTTTTCCCTTTAAAAATTTTTCCCGTTTTTAAGACGACCCAATGTTTCCCTTTAAATTTTTTCCCAGTTTTGAAAAAAGTCTCACTGTTTCCCCCGAAGTTTGAACCGCTTGAAGTCGCCCCCGTTTTTCCCCTTAAATTTTTTCCCCCCTTAAAAAAACCCCCCTTTTTCCCCCTTAAAAAAAGGCCCCCGCTTAAAGGGGCGACCTAAGGGGCCCCTTTTTAAATTGAACCAAAATTAAAAAAAGGGGGTCGCTGCCCCCCTTTAAAAATTTTTAACCGTTTGAAGACGGCCCCCCTTTCTTCCTCAAGTTTTAAAAAAAGCTTGAAGGGGCCCCTTTTGGTTTCCCTTTAAAAATTTTTTTAAAACCCTTTGGGGGAAACGGCCCCCTGCTTCCAAATTTTTTGGGAACCCTTTTAAGGCGGGTCCCCCAAATTTTCCTTTTTAATTTTTTAACCCCTTTGAAGAGGGGCCCCCGGGGTTCCTTAAAATTGCACCCCTTGAAGTCGGGTCGCAAATTTCCCTTTTAAATTTTGACCCCCCTTGAAAGGGCCCCCTGCTTCCTTTAATTTTAACCGCTTGAAGTCCCCCGGCGGGTTTTCCTTTAATGTAAAAACGTTTTAAAAAAAGGCCCCCCTTTTTAACTTCAATTTTTTCCCCCCCTTTGGGCGACCCAACTTAAAACTTCGCTGAGTTTCCCCCCTTAAAACAAAAACTTCTCCTTAAGCAAAAATGTTGGGGGATCAAAATCTTTTTTTTTAAAGGAAAAAAATCGAAAAAGTTTTTTTAAATTTTATTTTAGATTACTTTAAACCCTTTTACTTTAAACTTTTAATTTTGGGGGTTTTTAAACATTTTCCCCAATTCGTTTAAAAGAAATTTTTGGGTTCACCTCATGTTAGTGTAATGTTTTTTCTAAAATTTTTAAATAAATAACAAAATTTTAAAAACCTAAAATTTTAAATTCTTTTTTTTTGGGGAACCCCTTTTATGCAACCTTTTCTCGTTTTTTTTTTAATGGGCTCAAAAAAAAAACCCCTTTAAAGAGAAAAAACCTTTTGTACAACTTTTTCCCTTTTAATTTCTGTTTTAATTTTATTCAACACGGGAGGATGTCATTTTTGCTATTCTTTTATTGAAAGGAAATTTTTTAAATTTTTTTCAAACCTTTCAGTAAAATACGTCCAAAAAATTTTAAAAAATTTAAACCCTTTGGGGAAAATTTAAAAATAGCGAAAATTTAATTTAAAGAGAGGTTGACGCCCAAAATGTTTTTTCCCCTTTCCAAAACTCAAACCCCGGGTTTAAAAATTGGGGCGAAAAGAGAACACCACAGAGCCTTCATTTTTTTAACAAATATTTTATATTTGGGGGTTTTTTCCCCGTCTCTAAAACCCTTTAAAAAAACTAAAAAGAGATCATAAAGAAAAATATATCTCAATATTAAAACGTTTTTTTGGGGTTAAAATTTTGGACAATAGTTTCATAGAAAATTTTAAATTGAAAAACGGGGAAAATTTTTTAAATTTTTGGTAAATATTGGGGGAAAACAATTTAAAAAATTTTAAAAATTTGTTTTAAAAAATTTTTAAAGGGGAAAAAATTCTGTTCAACTTGGGATGTATTCCTTTTGATAATATATTTGCAAAAGGGGGAAAACTATTTCTACCTAAAAATTTTTCCTAAAAAAAAAAAATAGCCCAAAAAAAGCAGCAAGTAAGCTTTAACGTTTTTAAATTTTCATAAAGGGGTTTTTAAAGTAAAATAATTATTATTTTATACCAACAAATAGTTGACCAATTTTGCGATTTGCAATATTTTTTGCCAAAAGGTCCAAAAAATTTAAAAAAAAGGGGGTTTTAAAATACCATAACTAATTTTGCAAAAACAAATTTATTTCTAAAAAAACGTAATGTTTAAAGTTTCAAAACCCCCTTCCGTTTTTTTTGTGGGTTTTTAAATTTGTTGTATACATAAGTCCAAAAATTTTTTTTCCAACAAAAAAAAAAAAAAAAACAAAGGGGAAATTAATTAATACAATTTTTTTAAAGGGGAAAAAAAAAGGACTGTAAACGAAGAAGATTACCTAGGGACTTACATTTGGGGGAATTACCCAAAAAATTTTTTTCTAAAAGAAAATTTTTTAAAAAAAAAGTAACAAATTTTAAATTCAAAAAATTTTTTTTTTCGTTTTTAAATTTATGGTTTTTAATTTTTCTTTTTTACTTTAATTTTAAACCAATTATTTCCCCCCGAAAAAATTTTTTTTTTAAAAAGTTTTTTTCTTACGAGGGTAAAAATAAAAAAAAATTTTTAGTGCTAAAAGTTTATAGTGGGGTTTTTTAAATTTTTAAAGGGGGAAAAATTCGGCTGTTTTTTTTTTGTTGGGGTTACAAACCTCATTATGAAATTTTTCCAAATTTTTTTTTTCCAAAATTTTTTGAATTGTATCCTGTTAAAATTAACAAAAATTTTTTTCATCAAAAAACCTCCGATTTAAAAAAGGAGAAATTATCGTTTAATTTTGCCCCTTTTTTTTTCTAAATAATACGGTAATTTTTCCCAAAATTAAAATAATCACAAAAAAACCCGAGTAAAAAAGGGTTTTTCTGGGGTAACACGCCCCAAAACGTTTTTTTTGAAATCCCCCGGGTTAACTCCTCCGTGCGTAAAAATCGTTTTGTAAAATTTTCGTAAGTGAAATTTTTTTTTGCAATCTAAAAGAAAAAATGTCTTTTCGTTCATTAGAATACCTCGCCTCGCTGTTTTGCAGTATTTTTTTATTTTTAAAGGATTTTGATGTCGAAAAAAACGTAAAGAGTTCATTTCCTTTTTTTTTTGCCTGACATTTTTTATGTCTTCGGGGCGAACACACTTTTAGATTCCGGGGAAAATTTAAAAACGTCAAAAATTAAAACCAAAGGGAGGAAAAATTGGGGGGAAAAACCCCCAAAATTACTATTGACATGCTTTTCGTCGGGGCAAAAAAATTTATGTTAAATATAAAATTTGTTTGGGGGAAATTTAAAACCCTGGTTATTTTGTTTTTTTCATTAAAATTTTCATTTTTTGATAAAAAGTTTTGTCCCCAAAAATTAAATTGTGTTTTCGTTTTTCCCCCTTTGTTTTTAATACAATGGGGGTTATTTGAAAAATTTGGGTTTTTTTTTTTTGTCAAATTTATAAAAAAGGGTCTTAACAGGCCCGGCCCCGACCTTTTTAAAAACCGGGTAAAGAGGCGGTCTTTTTATGGTTAGTTTTATAAAATAAAAAAATTTCAAAACTTTTTAATGGGGGGTTTTTAAGGGGTTTAAACCCCGGAAAAAATGCCTGAAAAAAATTTTCTTTTTTTTTAAAAGACCCCCCTTTTGTTCTAAAAAAAAAAGGAGAGTGGCTCCCCAATTTTAATTTTTTTTGTAGGGGGAAAAAATTTCCCCCCGGGGTTAAAATTTTTAAAAAAACCCCCAATAGTAAGCTTTTTTCAATTAAAACTTGGTCAAAAATTTTTAAATTTTAAATTTTTTTCTTTTTGCTAAAAATAATACGAAAAGGGGTTTCCAAAAGGGGTTTTTGATAAGTCAGCTAGACAAGTATATTTTTTTTTTTGTTTTTTTTAATTTCGCTAGATTACCCCCGTGGGGAAAAGTGTACCCCTTAAACACAATAATTACGCATCTCTTAGTAGAGAAATTTTTGGGGAACCCAAAAATTTTAACCCTTTTGTAATTGGTAGTAAAGGCATTTTCTTTTTTGGGGGTTATTTTTTTTAAAATAAAAAAAGGGGTTTTTTTCCAAAAAACCCTTTTTTTTTAAATTTTTTTTTTAAAAAAACCTTAAAAAAAAAAGGCTCTTTCAATATTAATTTTAAAAAAAAACAAACCCCCTTTTAAAAAATTGGTTAAATTTTATTTTTTTCCCCAAAAAATTTTCCCCAAACTTATTTTTGCACGTTTTTTTTATGGGGAAAATTTTGGGGTGAAGTTTTGTTTTTTAAACTTGTTCAAAATTTTCAAAAAAAAATATAAGTAATATTATGTTTTAATTTTAATTTTATTACAAGGATTAAAAACTTCAGTAAAGGGAGGTAGGACTAATTTAAAAAACCCAAAAGGGTTTTTAAATTTTAATTTTATTAAAGCTTTTTTGTATTAAATACCAGAAAACGTTTCCAAAAAAGCCTAAATCATTGTTAATGAAAAACCAAACGCTTTTTGAAAAATTCAAATTTTGCTAGAGCATATGTGAAAATACTTTTTTGTCCAAAATTTAACCCCTTTTTGATGGGGGTTAAAAAAAAAAGCAAAACATATCATTTTGGCCCCAATTTTTCCGAAAAAATTTAAAATTTTTCCCTTTTGTATTTATTTATTTACTACCCCTAAAAGCATTTTTAAAAAACCAAATATGAATCTTTTATCATATTGTAAAAAATATCTAATGAAAAATAATCTTCAACCCCCATCATCCCTTTTGAAAAATTTTTTTTTCATTGAGGGGAATTGATGGGGGGGGGGTAAAACGAGGTCACTTTTTCTGTGGAAATTGTTTTGAACGCTTTTTAAAAAATTCCCGTTTCTAAAGATCGAATCATAAAAGGGTCTTTAAAAAAAATAAAAGCAAAGCCCCCGGGAAGGGAAGACAAGCGCTTTGGGGAAAACAAAAAAAAAAAAGTCGGTAAATTATTTAAACTGTGCGCCATAAAAACCGCTTCCTCCGAATTTGGGGGGTTATTGTTTTTCCCCAATTGGTACATTTTTAAAACGAGAGCCGAACTTTAAAATTTAAAAATTTCCCCCTTTTTTTTTGAACAAATCTTTGAGTGTTCGCAAAGTGTTGTATCATTATTAATTTAAAAGCCATTTATAAATTTTTTAAGCTGCTTTGCTGTTTCACTTTGACTTTTTATAGTTTTGGGGGGGAATCAATAGGGCTTTAAACTTTATTTTGTGTTGTTTCCAAAAGTGAATTTTATTACTCGTATGGGAAAATTTTTAACCCCCTTTTTTGTGAAATTTCTAATCTAAGATTTTTTTAAATTTTTGGGGTTTTTTAAAAACATTCAGTACAACTTTAAATTTTTAAAAATATTAAAAATTATTTTAAACGTTTTTTCCCCTTTAGGGGATCTTAACCACCCAAATTTTTAAAAAACCAAAAGTTAAAAAATTTGGATTCATAAAAATTAGGCCTTTAATTCTAAAGGCAAAAATTATAAAAAATTTTCCCCCTTATTGCAGACATTCTAAATAAAAAAGTGTAATTTCCCTAAGCCCCCCTAAAGGGAAAAACCCCTTTTCCAAAAATTTTAAAACCCCTTTCGAAAAAATTGTTTTAATTAAATTAACATTCGAAAGTTGAAAATTTTGGAGGGGCAATGCCCCTTTGGTTTTTAGGGGGATTTTAATTTTAAAAAAAATATTAAAATTAAAATTTTAAAGTCCTTTAAAAAAAGAGTTGTACCCTCAAAAAAAGTATGGAAACATTTTAAAGAGGGGTTTAAAATGCCTTTTCGGTTAAGTAATTTTTAAGAAAAAATTTAATTTCTTTTAAACAAAATTCAAAAAAAATATGAAAATTTTAAAGGGGAAACTTTTTGGGTCACATTAATTATTTTAGAAAATTTAAAAAAATTTGTCTCGAACTTCAAAAATCAGGGGGATTCCCCTTTTTGAAAATTTCCTTTGTAAAATTTTTTTAAAAATTTTTTTTTAAATTTGGGGAATTCCTAAAATTTTAAAATACATGTTTTGAATTCGTTTTTTTTTTTTTTTAAATTGTATTTTTTTTAATTTTTTTCACTTACGTTTTTTTTCGTATCCCGGAAAAAGGGGTTTCACAAAAAATTGTCTGGACTACAAACGTAACTTTTTTTGACTACATTTAGTAAAAAAAGAAAATTTTTATGAGAACATGCCCATTCTTAATGGGGTTTTTTTTTAAAACAAGGCTTAAAATTTTAAAAATTTATTCCGTAATTTTTAAATGAAATTTTTTCTTGGCACCCCTGGGGGAAAATGATAGATACGGCTAAAAAAATTTTATCTTGGCAGAAAGTTTAAAAATCGTCGCTTTTGTTTTTTTTAAAGGCCTCGGGTATGTTTTCCGATACAAGTGGGGCATTTTTTCCCTTTGGGGAAAAAACTATTTTAAAATTAAAACCATTATTTTCTCTCAAGATTGGGGTTTTTTTCCAAAAAAAAAATGTCCCCTAATCCCCCGGGGGGACCCCCCAACTTTTGTGATTTTTAAACCCCTTGGGTCGTTTTAAAAAAAATTTTCATCCCCGCAAGTATTCTTTTGGTTGCTTCGAATCCATGGTTTCATACAGAATTTGTCATTATGTGAACCCCTGGGTCATAACCTGAGAAGGTTCATGCAGCAACACTGTGGTATCAAATGGTGAATTGAAAAATTCCCAATACCTATCTCATTTACTCCAGACGGATTTTGCACATTAGCTGCAACAAGGTACGAGACTTAAAGCGTTACTCTCAACTAAAATTGGGATTTCCTAGCATGTATGAGTTACGTGTTATAGATCATCGGAGGAATACTACATCGACGGCAACCTCGATCTGTCTTGTTGCTCTATATATCATGTTTCAAGACACCACCATTTACCTGAAGTACAAACGCCGCATTTAAGCCAGGCTCTTTTCTCAAATACGAAATTCCACGTTCCACTCACAACGGAGAAATTACACGGATAATTTTTTTTCATGTAGACATGTTGTCTTACGTAGACTAAATCTTGTAGTCTAGGTGTTATCTGATGTCGAAGTTGGTGAAGGGAGTTCGTTTTTTAAGCTCCATCGTTTCTTGTCGCCAACTATTTTTGGATCCCTTCAGACGTTACCTGACTCCAGATTTCAGGAGTCTACATACTGCGACAAAATTATATTTCATAATAGAAAGGTGAACTGGTGCTGAGAAGATTACATACATTTTATATATTCCCTTTAATGATGTTTGAATATCTTATTACAATGATCTGAGAACCTTACCTAGTGACGCTCAATGTATTACCGAGCTAACTAACTATTAGTAACAGAGTAACAGAGAAAATATTGAATTATTTTGTGGATAATAAACAAGCAGTTTTACATTTTAGTGCATTTATTTGTAATGGACATTGAGAAAATTCTTTATTGATAATCGTCAAATGTTGATTATAGATTAAAACCATACAAAAGATATATCGCTGTGTACCTAGAATTTCCAACACTCAATTCATAGGCTTAAAAAGCCTATATTTTATTCCAAGCCTATGTTAATTTTCTAATTTAAATTTAACTTCCGTTAAGTTGGGTATGGAAAATATAATAATTTGTTTGACATTTTTGGGTCTTGTGCTGCAAAATGACTTACAAGAAAATATACATATAAAGAGTAAAAAATTAAGTCGTCCAAAACAATTGTCTCCAAACCCACTCCAACCTGTGCGTCTCCTTGTTAATGAAAGTGAGAAACAACTATTTAAGTGGGATCAGAGCTAAGGTGTAACAGCGTCCCCAAACAACTCCAACCTGTATGTATCCTTGTTACTGTAAGTGAGAGAAACTTATTAAGTAGGTTATAGCTAAACAGTAAAAGCGTCCCCAACAACTCCAACCCTGTATGTCTCCTTGTTATTGTAAGTGAGAGAAACATATTTCAAGTAGGTGATAGCTAAACAGTAAAGCGTTTCCCCAACAAACTCCTACCCCTGTATATCATCCTTGTTACTGTAACTGAAGATAGAAACTTATTCAAGTGGGTGATAGATAAACAGTAAAGCGTCCCCAAAACAACTCCAACCCTGTATATCTCATTGGTATGGAAGTGAGAGAAACTGATTCACGGGGGGTCCAGATCTAACAGTACAGGCGTCCCCAACCACTCTAACCATATATTATCTACTTGTGAGAAGGAGGAGAAATCGATTCAAGTGGGTAAGAGTAAATGCTTACAAATATTGATTGCTTGTTGTCTTTACCCATAGGATTTCTAGTCAACCTCTTCTACTGATGTTTCTATTATATGTCCCTAACCACACTATTTCCTTTTGTGTGTCTCCTTGTTACAGGAGGTAAGATGAACTGGTTTTAACTGGGGGGCGATGGGTTTTCCTTACACCAACGGCCTTTATTCACTTAAGCCTCATTACCACCAATCTACATACCCCTCTCCCACCCCTTGTCTCAAACGTCCACCTTATTAGAAGTAAAATTAATCCATAAACGTAAACATAATAACAACCCAACCTATATTTACAGAACAGTTGTGAATATGGAACTTGACATGGCTCGCAAATCTATTTACATTCTTTGTTCTTGTTCAAGTATTATTTGAACAGGTCTTCTTATCCATTCCACCGAACAGTACCTCAACTGTTTACACGTTTTCAATTCAAGCTTTACTTGTAGCGATGTATTTGTTCTACGATTGTTAGTCCACTTATTACCCGTACAAACACAGGAGGGTAACAGACCACCATTTCAAAGAAAATGTTCTATATAATTGTTAAAACCTAGTTTTTCATTTTTTGGAGAATACAGTCTATATTTACAGTAATAGTATAGTTACCCCCCCCCCAGGGTTATTCTTAGTTTATTGTATAATGAGAGAGTACACGAGGGGGAAGTAACGTCCGCTTGTATCGTTTGTGTGCCTAGGGCGCCTCCCGGTGATGCACATTAATGGTTTATGTACATAGCTACCGTCAGGTGTGTGTAGCAACCTCATTACCTCACCTCTTCACACGCTCGTATTAACGCTTATGTGGAGAATATCTTTAAAATCGCTCTCCATAAAACACAATTGAAAGAAAATACACCACTTATAAGTGGTCGTTGCTATGAAATTTAGAACATTGTTTTATTACTAAACAGCTGGTTGATTTTTATGTAAATTAGAAGTTAAATTGTATATTTTGATGAGTCCTTTTTACATTCTAGCAGATTATATATAATAAGGAAACTGGACCTTTTCCTTCTCAAGATCCCTTCACCCTCTCTCCTGCCCTTCTCCGCTGCTCTCCTCGCCTATTTCCCCTCTCTCCCCCCCTTTCTCTCCCCCTAACCTCAATATTAAGCAAAAAGTTATTATTTTGTAAAAACTAACACCATTTACTTTGGCATATTTGTGAAACAATATGAACAGTGGCATGTAATGGGCGTAATTAAGAAATTTGATTATACTTCTTAATTAAGGCAGTTATTTTTAACAATGAGGCTAAATATGCATGCACGTTAGGACAGGGAGACAGAAAATCAGGTGGTATCCCATGGCACAATACTATCAATAATACAAGATAAAGATCTTTCTCGAGATACTCTATGCCATTTTGTTACGTATTTGGATTTTTTACCTTTCATTAGGTCAGGCTGTTTATTAGCCGGAGGGCAAAGTGTTTAATTAATAAATGGATTTTTCCACATTATCTAGGGAATGTACTACATGATAGAGTGTTTTTTTTTAATAAATCTTTGCCATCCACTATTTTAAATCATTGACTTTCAAACTTCAACTCCCATCATTTTTATTACTGTCTACTTATTAAATAAACATGTCACATGTTAACTTTCACGTTATGGTTGGTGACTTTACTTTGACTTAACAATTTATTTACTCTGGCTAAATTTTTTCTGACCACTCCATCCTAATTCCATGAAAGTAAACTTGTACCGTCGACACGTATCAAGTGTTCATGCCAATATTCATTTCTAGTTCTACAATGTAGGTTTCGGTCGTTAAGATATAGTTTGGAACAAACAGGAAGGTTAGACAGTAAAATTAATATTTCATCTTGCTTCATCGAATGGATAGACTTTCGTTTAAATGTTTACCATATAATATTCATGTCCTTGGGAAAAATATCAACACATTTAATACAACATTTTTAACCATAGTTAAATTCACTATAAAATCAGTCACTAAATGTGCCAGTAAGAATTGCAGAAAATAAATGCTTGCATGGCTTCTAACATAACAACGTAAATAGCTTTTGTGGACCATTGTACACTTTGCAATCAATCAGATTTAGAACATCCATCTTGAGTATATTATATTATTATATATATATATATATCTTTATTATTATATATTATATATATATATATATATCTTTATATATATATATTTACTTGTGTTGCGTAGTGTATGTGGTGCTGAAACTCCTCCTAAACGGGTGTGGAAGAAACCGATTTTATTGAAAACTTTTTGTGTGATCTTCAGGTGGATCCTAGAATGGTTTAGATTCACAATTCAGTTTCAAATTTTAAATTAGTTTATTTAATTAATTTGTTTAATAATAAATTGTTGTTGATGTTGGAGTGCTTTTAACATTGGATTCCGCCAGACCTGCGCTCACACGACACGTAATACAAAGTGAACCTGATTACTTAAACAGCTGTTAATACTTTCAGTCTGACATCCAGTTCATCAAAGAGGGCAGAAACCATATAATTGTTTACATTTAAAATTTAGGAAAAATTATTTATTGTTACAAGTTGCTGTGATTCAGTAGTGTAATGCAGATTGGCAAAGATGAGGTGTTCGCCAATTGTGTCTATTGTAAACATTATAATATTTACAACACCTATGCCTCATAATGTTTTTTCTATTTTAATTCACTAGGTTGTCCCGACCGTCAGTTTGTGCGTTTTGTTAACATACGTTGATTAATTATTGTGCTAAGTTGCTAATTGTAAATAATACGATTAATATAGATTGAAGATGTTATTGAAGTGCCATTAAAATAACTATAGTTTTATTTATTGAAAGTTAATTGAAACTCAATTTTTCCAATTTAATGAAGAACAGTGAGTATATTAGTCGCATAACCTCAAATAACACTAAAGTAGCATACAAATCAAAACGGTTGTGTTTCTCATGTGTGAGATTAAACTATATGTTAACAGTTTTTAGATAATACAAGTTCTTAAACTAATTGGATTTAAAAATATTATTTGTTGTAAGTTTTAAATTTTTAATCTGGCAGCTCAAAATTTGGTCACATAAGTTCAAATTAAGTAGGAGCAATGATACAAAAATCACCATGTGTGAATAACTATTCGTTTAATAGGTGTAGGAAAATTTGGTTTTAAATTAAATTCTGATTGGCCAGTTCCGAATTACTAAAGGGCTATACATGTGAAATTTTAAATAACTAGATTGTTATAAACGTAATATTTTTTCAATTTAACCAAACTTATATTTATTTCATCATAATGCCATTGAATAGTACAATATATTTTTGGGTTAATGCCTTTCAGGGAGCTATACCACCAAACACAATTAGATCATTTTCTGATAGGGCTGAAAGTATAATTTTGTAAAATAAAGTGGCCTTCCAATCACAATTCGAAATTATTGTATATTTCTGATTTTTAGCCTATCTAAAACTCAACTATCCGAATTAGATTTAATAATTTATGTAAAGGCTGAAGTGTAATAAAGGCGGGCCACGCATCAACAGTCGAATTATTGATTTTTTTGATTACCCCTATCTAAAAACCACCGACAATTTCATTATAGTTATTTAAAAATTACAGTTATAGTATCGGAGACTGGTTCCGAAATTAAAGGTTATAGTTATTTTCAAGGCTGAAGTATAATACTAAGCCATTACAATTGGAATTATTGATATTTTACTGATTAGTCTATCTAAAACTTACCGATAAATACAATATACTTATTTTATAATTTACAGTTTAGTGTCGGAAACTGTCCTAACAGAATATTCATTTATCTAAAATTACCTAAATAAGTATTTCCTATAGAGCTGAAGTTAAAATAAGTGGCCACCAATCACAATCGAATTATAAGATATTTTCTGAATAGCCTAATCTAAAACTACTAATAATGACGATACCGAATTAAGATTATAGGTTATTTGAAGGGCTGTAAGTATATCTAATAGCTAATCGGGGCCACCATCAACAATCATATTATATTGATATTTCTGATTAGCACAAACAAGAATTTAATTTTAAAAACACCAATTCCTAACACTATCTAGACAAATAGTTATTCACCTCATGTGAATTTTTTGTGCTACTTAATTTGAACTTATGTGACCAAAACTGTTAACAATGTTAACACATTTCACTACAAAGTATAGAAAATACATACAAACCTTTTTTATTTTGTATAATGATACTTAGGTTATTGCGACCACTTATAACTCTACTTCGTTCAATAAATTTTTCTTATAAAATTAGTTCCAATATAGCTTCAAATAAATAACTAGTAGTTTTTTATGTAACTTCAAACGACCATCTTCATCAAAACATCAATCCTATATTAATGTAAATATTACAATATAAGCACTCACATTACAATAAATTACACGATGTTTACAAAAACAGAATCCCTACCCAACATATTTGAATTCAGCAAGCACAAAACCTTGTCGGTAAAAACTTTGGAATTAAAATATAAAAAACATTTTGAAACTGTGATGTGCGTAGCGCATTCTGCTGGATCCAATGTAAAAACATTCAAAGATGGTCTATCCCGATTTAGGGAGGAAGTAACAGCTCCGTACGACAACGCCACACAAGGAAAATATAATAAAGTATAATTGAAATTCACGGTAGTTCTAGATAGGCTAATTAGAAATATCGACGATTTTATTTTGATTGTGATGGGTGGGCCGCGTTATTTATAATTCCAGCCCTTTTAAATATATTATAAATCTAATTTAATCGGGTTCGTCATTTTAGTAGTTTAGATAGGCTATTCAGATGAGTATCATATAATTTCGATGGTGATTGGTCGGACCCCGCTTATTATAACTTCAGCCTTTACTATAACTATAATCTAATTCGAGATTAGTAGTTTAGATAGGCCTATTCTAGAAATATCAATAATTCGATTGTGATTGGAGGCCACTTATTATACTTTCCAGCCCTATCGGTAAACCATCATAATTTTTGTTTTGTGTATAACTCCTGAACGGATTAACAAAATAAATTATTTGTACATTTCAATGGCAATTAACGATAATTAAGTTTGGTAAATTGAAAAATAAAATTTAACCTGGTTATAAAAATAGTTTGTTTCAAACGTTTTTTTTAAACCTCTTCAGATTTAAGCTAAGTTTTCCATTTAAAAACATCCTCTACATTTCACATGGGACTCACTGTTATACTCAACACACACTCATCGGTTGGTCGAATTGTGGATTAAATGTACATGTAATGAAGTTAGATTATTGTAATAACTTTTTAAATAGACATTTTTAATTAAAAACAGCCCTGAATTGTTACAGATTAATCAAAGTTTAAAAATTTTCGAATTTAAGAGGACGTGTGTACAGGAAACAACGTCCTGTAGGGTCCTTCTAGTATTATATATATACTATATATATAGTAATTATATATAGTATATATATATATATATTTGAGAAATTTAGTTAATTAATTAAAAGACTCATCTACTTTGTCCGACTCCATGTTAACTCCCTCATGTAAACAAACTGTGCATATAAGATTTTTGTAGATGTTAGGTCACAGTAGGGGAAAGAAACTCTAACCATCAACAACATTAACATTTTTATTTCTAGTATAATTAGTTCTCAGCCTACCTTTTGTAAAATAGGGGATCGTTTTTTAAATATGGTGTTGCATTATGTAAAACTCTCACAAAGCACCAGATACAATGGTCTTATATATAATTGTAGTTCAATACAAACGCGTTTAAATATTTAAATTAGTTCAGAGATCTTAATTTGTTTAACTAACATTGAGTAATTAAAATACCAATGGAACTTAATTTTCGGTTATTTTTTATGAAACGAAGATTACGTAAAATTGCACCACAGTATACCAAGTCCCTATGTTAATAAGAGTGACTGGATAGACAAATTTTTCTGGGCCCTGGCAAGGCACGACGGAAAATAAAGAAATAAAACAAAAATTATCTTTTCATTTTAAAATCTTTAGGGTAAGTAACATCTGATTATGAATATTAAACAATAGGAATTTAATGCTGGATCGCTGTCCATTAATGTGATTTTTATAGGTTTAAAAAATTTGAATTTACCAAAGCTTTAGTTTGGACAGGACAAACGAATGAATCATGAAAACAATCGCTGTCCTTAAACTTATGCCTTCCAGTCGGCTATGAAGGACATTTTTGTTGCTTGTAAATCCTGGTACAAATAGGATTTATCGGTTCAAACGCTACAACAGGAAAATATGCTTCTTTAGGGAACCAATTTTACCGTCTTATGAATCGCTAATGTTATCAAAAGCCAATCAAAAACTCTTTTGTCATTATATCTAGTTGCTATTTTGAATTTTGCAATGTCTTTTAAAAAAGCTTTATTTATTAATTATTAATAGTCCCAGCTTAGCTACTGTTATGGTCATGGCGTTTCGCCTGAGAGTATTAAATGGTCCATGTTTGTTTAGCCCGGCCATGTTAGAATTTTCAAATTCCAAATATTCTGTCAACGCATCTAAAACTCTTGAACTAAGTTTTTTACAGCTCAATGCCTAGAATTTCTTCTACCCAATAACAGAAATTAAGGAATTAAACTAAAACTTACCTGGCAGGGCCAGTGAAATACCCAACCATAGTTTTGTGGTATGGAGATTCATCTTTAAGTTCCTAACTTTGGCCATGGTAGAATTAAAAAAATTCTTTAGTACTTTTTACACAATCTTCACCTCATACATTATATTTACCATTTGAAAAAATTGGTTTTTATTTTCAGTTAGAGGAAAGCCGGTAATATAGCATCCCTTCATTTTCATCTATCAAACCACCGCCCAATTTGAACGCACACACGGCGCAATAAAAATTAAACTTCCCAAGGTTTAATAAAAATAAAATGCCCTCCTCAATTCCCAGGTTTCCGGGTAATATTATTGTCGAGAACCTTTTTAAATTCTTAGTAAAAATTAAGGATAGTCTTCTAACCACTTTTTCAAGCTTATTACTGAGATTATATTTTTAGTCTACTATGGTGTATTGGGGGGGGGACACTTGTAAATAGGAATTTCAAATTCGTGTCTTTTAATGCTCATAACTTAAATTGTTCTTAAGAGCACCTTAAAAAGAGTCGTTTTAACCGATAATTTTTTAATGTCGCTATCTTGTTCTTAAAATAGGCAGTCTAAAAACAGGTGGGGGGGAGTTATTTAATTTCTCTTTGCACAATAAATTAAATATAATTACATATAATAAATTACCATTGTTGTAAAAACAGAAATCAATTGCTATTAAAAATTTTACAATACGGTTTGAGGTACTTTTTGTTTGATATAAAGCTAGTGGACCTTGTCAATTGAGGGGCTGTAATTATAAGTCTGTCTATTCAAAACGATATAGAGAGGAAAATTATCTATAGAAGTTTTAAATTGTGCATGAAGGATTCATTTCTATACAAGGGGGACACGGGAACACTAGTAGTGTGAGCCAGCGCAATGTTAATTTAGTATAATGGACATGGCCACTATGGACATAAATGTTTACTTCCTCTCTCTTTTAGAGTAGCGCGGTGGTGGAGTCAAGTGTAGGGGATGTTTTGAAGAGGTAGAGACGGTGATACAACAGTTACCTTTCACTTCTGTCGGCTTTACTAAACACATTGTGTTAGCGTGAAACTGTGTTTTGTATAAAAACACCATGGCCACTAATGGGACTAATTAATGTTTACTTCCTCTTCTCTTTTAGGGTCTAGCGGTGACGGATCAAGTGTGGGATGTTTGAGAGAGGATTAGCAGAGTGAACCAGCAATTTAAGCCTTTCACATTCTGGTCGGCTTTAACTAAACACATATGTAAAGTGAAACGTGTTTGTAATAATACACATGGCCCAACTAATGGACATTAATGTTTAACTTCCCTCATCCTCTTTAGGTAGGCGGGGATGAGTCAAGTGTGTGGGATGTGTTTGAAAGTAGGTTAGAGAAGCATAATGACAGTGAACCAACATTACCTTTCACTTCACTGTTCGGCTATTTCTCTAAAAACCACTTGTTAAAGTGAAATAACGTGTTTGTATAAACACATGGTCACTATAGACATAATGCTTTACTTCCCTCCTCTCTTTAGGTAGTGCGTTGATTTGATGTCCAAGTGTGGGATGTTTTGAAGATGTAGAGAGTGAAAACAAGCATTACTCTTTCACTTTCTGTCGGCTTTAACTTAACACACTTTGTTAAAGGTGAAAACGTGTTTGTATAAACACATGGCCACTATGGACATTAATGTCTACTTCCTCGCTCTCTTTAGGTAGCGGTGAGTTCAAGTGAGGGATGTTTTGAAGAGGTAAGAGAGTGAACAGCTATTACCTTTCACTTCTGTCGGCTTTAACTAAAACCACTTGTAGCGTGAAAACGTGTTTGTATAAACACATGGCCACTAATGGACATAATGTTGTACTTCCTCCTCTCTACTTTTAGGTTAGCGGTGAGTCAAGTGATGGGATGTTTGAAGAGGTAGAGACGTGAACAACATTACCCTTTCACTTCTGTCGGCTTTTACTAAACCACTTGGTATGCGTGAAAACGTGTTTGTTATAAAACACATGGCCCACTATGGATACATAATGTTTACTCTTTCCTCCTCTCTCTTTAGGTAGCGGTGAGTCAAGGTGTGGGGATGTTTGAAGAGGTTAGAGAGGTGAACAACCATTACCTCTTCCCTTCTGTCGGCTTTTACTAAACACTTGGTAGCGTTGAAACGAGTGTTTGTATAAAACACATGGCCACTATGGACAATAATGTTTACTTCCTCTCTCTCTTTAGGAGTAGCGGGTGAGTCCAGCTGCGAGTGTGAGGAGGATGTTTGAAGAGGTTAGAGAAGTGAAGCAACATTACCTTTCACTCTTCTGTTCGGCTGTTTACTAAAACACTTTGTGTTAGCGTGAAACGTGTTTTGTAATAAACGACACCCATGGCCACTATGGACATTAATGTTAACTTCCTCTCTTCATTTAGGTAGCGGGTTGAGTTCAAGTGTGGGATGTTTTGAAACAGATGGGTAGAGAGTGTAAACAGCATTACACTTTTCACTTCTGGTCCGGCTTTACTAAAACACTTGTAAAAGTGAAAAACGATGTTTCTATAAACCTATCTAATGGCCACTATCAGACCATAATGGTTACTCTCCTGCTCTCTTTAGGTAGTCGGTGATGGAGTTGAGTCAAGTGTGGGATGTTTGAAGAGGTAGAGAGTGAACAACATTAACCCTTTCACTGTCTGTCGGCTTTAACTAAACACTTGTAAAGGTGTAAAAGTGTGTTGTTTTATAAACACATGGCCAGACTAGTGGGACATAATGTTTACTTGCCTCTCTCTCTTTAGGTAGCGGTGAGTCAAGTGTTGTGGGATTGTTTGAAGAGGTAGAGATGTGAAAACAACATTAACCTTTCACTTCTGTCGGCTTTACTAAAACACTTGTAAAGTTGGGAGAACGTGTTTGTAGTATAAACACCATGGCCACTATGGGACATTAATGTTTACTTTCCTCTCCCATCCCCTTTAGGTAGCGGTGAGTCAAAGTGTGGGATGTTAGAAGAAGGTAGAGAGATAGTGTAACAAGCATTTAATAACTCTTTCACTTTCTGTTCGGCTTTACTAATACACTTCGTTAAAGGTGAAACGTGTTTGATATAAAACACATGGCCACTATAGACATAATGTTTTACTTCCTCTTTCTTGGTAGGTAGCGGAGTGAGTCAAGTGTGGGATGTTTTATGAAGATGTAGGAGAGTTGAACAACATTACCTTTCACTTCCTGTCCGGCTTTACTAAACACTTGTAAAAGTGAAAACGTGTTTGTTATAAACACATTGGCCACTTTGGAGTTAATGTTTTTACTTTCCTCTCTCTCCTCTTTAGGTAGCGGTGAGTCAAGTGTGGGGATGTTTGAAAGAGGTAGAGAGATGTGGACAGCAATTACCTTTCACTTCTGTCGGCCTTTACTAAACACTTGTAAAAGTGAAACGTGGGTTTTTGTATAAACACATGGCCACCTATAGAACAATAATGTTTACCTTTCTCTCTCACTTTAGGAGTAGCGGTGAGTCAGAGTGTGTGAGATGTTTGAAGATGTAGTAGAGTGAACCACATTACCTTTCACTTCTGTCGGCTTTACTAAATAAACACTTGTTAAAGTGAAAACGTGATTTGTAATACAACAACACATGGCCACTATGGGACATATATGTTTACTTCCTCTCTCTTTAGTGTAGGCGGTGAGTCAAGTGTGGGATGTTTGAAGAGGTAAGAGACGTGAACAGCATTACCCTTTCACTTCTGGTCGGCTTTACCTAAATCACTTGTAAAGTGAAACGTGTTTGTATAAAACACATGGCCACTTTAGACATAATGTTTACTTCCTATCTCTTTAGGTTAGCGGTTTGAGTCAAGTGTGGGATGTTTGAAGATGTAGAGACAGTGAAAAACCATTAACCTTTCACTTCTGTCGGCTTTTACTAATCACTTTGTAAAGTGAAACGTGTTTGTTATAAACACATGGGCACACTTATGGACATCAGGTTTACTTCCTCTCTCTCTTTAGGTAGCGGTGAGTCCCAAGTGTGGGGATGTTTGAAGAGGTAGAGAGGTGAAAACATTAACCTTTTCACTTCTGTCGGCTTTACTAAACATTGTAAAGTGAAAACGTGTTTGTATAAACACCATGGCCCACTATAGACATTAATGTTTAACTTCTCTACTCTTTAGGTAGCGGTGAGTCAAGTGTGGGATGTTTGAAGATGTTAGAGAGTGAAACAAAATTACCTGTGTTCACTTCTGTCGTTTTACTAAAACCACTTGTAAAGTGAAAAGTGTTTGTATAAAACACTTGGCCACTTTGGACATAATGTTTTCTTTCCTCTCTACTTTAGGTAGCGGTGAGTTACAAGTGTGGGATGTTTTGAAGAGGTAGAGGAGTGAACAGCATTACCTTTCACTTCTGTCGGCTTTACTAAAACACTTGTAAAGTGAAAACGTGTTTTGTATAAAACACATGGCCCACTATAGGTACATAATGTTTTTACTTCCTCTCTCTTTAGGTAGCGGGTGAGGTCAAGTGTGGATGTTTGAAGATGTAGAGAGTGAACAACTTACCTTTCACTTCTGTCGGCTTTACTAAAACACTTGTAAAGTGAAACGTGTTAGTATAAAACACTTTGCTCTCTACTGGTACATTAATGTTTACTTCCTCTCTCTCTTTAGGTAGCGGTGATTCAAGTTGTGGGATGTTTGAAAGAGGTAGAGACGTGAACTGCATTTACCTTTTCACTTCTGTCGGCTTTACTGAATAACACTTCGTAAAGTGAAATGTGTTTGTATAAACACATGGCTCCACTATGGGAAACATAATGTTTAATTCCTCTCTCTCTTTAGGTAGCGGTGAATCAAGTGGGGGGGATGTTTGAAGAGGTAGTTAGAGGAGTGAACAACATTACCTTTCACTTTCTTGTCGGGCTTTACTGAAAACACTATGTAGCGTGGTGAAAACGCTGTTTGTATTATAAAACATATTGGCCCACTCTGGACATAATTGTTACTTCCTCTTCTCCGCAGGGTTAAGTCCGATCAAAGAGTGTTGAGATGGAAAACGTGAAGTAGAATTTTTTCTACTTGTACAGTTTTTGATTTTATTAGTAGGGGAAGTAGTTTCATGGGCCACCGTAATATTGTACTAAAACTAAAGATATTACATATAAAGATACAACTTGAGTAGTATTCAAATTCTGTCTAATATATAAGTTCCTATTATCTTTAAACGATATTGTTTTTTTCATTTTTTTATTTTGCATAAGGAGGTTGCCCTTTATCTATTTATTTGTTATTAAAAGCTAAATCCATTGCTCAATCCATATCCATATTATCCATTCTCTTCGTAAGAGGTTCATATGAGACTTTATCTTTATATTGTACTGCTACATTATATATATGACATATATGTTACTTTAATCTTAGGAAATGAGTTGAAATAAAAATGGAAATGTATATTTAATCTAGTTTTATCTTGTATATAAATCTAAATTCAGACGAGTATTAAAAACAATTTTTATATTTTGCTTAGCATGTACTTACCAAAACTATTTCAAAAGATATGACCATGATTTTAAGCTAAATTGAATAAAACACCGAAATAAAACAAATTTTGAATAAATATAAATTTGATTTATCTAATTATATATATATAATATATTGATATATATAGTTAATTATTATATATATATATATATTATCTGTAATTTATAATTTGGCATTTCTTATATTATGCACGATTATGGTAAGCGATTAATAGTTAATTATTAACTAACTGTAGCATTAAAAGTCACGCAAGCGTTAATTATGTATCATTTAAGTGTTGTTTAACCGTTATAATTATGACTGGGTGAAATTAGGCAGTCAGTTTTGGTTTACAAATTATAATTTATTAAGTTTAATATACAATACCTATATGTACAAAAATCCATAAAATTGTTTAAAAAAAATTTCATACGGTATTTTTTTATACAGACGAACGTATTGATTATGCTAATATTTTGGTTATTAAATTATGCTATTTTGTACTTATGTGAAAGTGAAAATATTTTATTTCATCGCATTGTTTTTGGTAAAATATTTAATGGAAATATATAAAGTTATTAATTATTTATATTTATTATTTCGAAAGTAAAACTCATTAAATTTATAAATTTTTTAATTATATATTATATTTTTCATCATATAATATTAATATTATATTTTAATAATAAACGTCAATTTTTCTACCTTCAGCATGTTCTGGAAAAATAACATATGTTTTAAATTTATTTCTCGGTATATAGGATTGAACACACAGTTTAACTATTAATTTCTCACTTACTACATACTATATTATTGTCCTGAGTTCCACATAAAAACCATTCTTAAAAATGTATAAAACATTTTCCGTTTTCTATCTATTCAGTATTTTGCTCGTAATTTCAAAAAAACAATGAATCACATTTTTAAAATTAAGAAAGCATTTAGAAAATTTTAAGTATCGCCTTTAATCGGTCTGTGAGTTGTAAACTTAGTAAGTTCAATGTTATAAATTTTTGTATAAAATTTCATATCAATTAAATATTTCTTACCTCTCATAGATTTACCCATTAATTAGCTGATTTTTCTTGAATGTTTAAAGAATGTCTGTAATAAACTCTTTTCCAGTCACAAAGCTGTAACTGAAACCCGTGATTATGAGTGAATGAGGCATGTTATAAGAGAAAGAGAGGGCCCGACCAGACCGTAAATGATAGCAGTTCTAATTTCGCCCACCCCCCCCGAGGCCATTCCCGAACAGAACTTGTCCCCGGGGCCCTCGCAGTTCCCCTCCGTCATTCCAAGTACACCCCGCCAACCCCGAGTGGGCCGCGGCGCACTTTTATTGGGGGGGTTGTAGTTTATCTTTAGAAAAAAAAAGGAAAAAAATGATCTCACACTAGCAATTTTTCCGTAAAACGTAGTGTTTGAAATAGTTGTTACACATACTCCGTTTTATGGAACAAATTTACCGGGGTAAAATTGATTAAAAAAGCGTTTTACCATACACGTTGAATCGCATTTTTCAAACAGAGTTTTTTGTTAGAGGAAATTTTTAAATTTTATTAAAATAAAAGTGAATTTAAATTCAACTATAATGTTATTAAAACCTCAGTAGAACGTAAACTAACCTTTTAAATGTGAGATTTCATCTTTATCTTATTTTTAATTGTATTTATGTTGTTTTTTACAAATTTACTAAAAATCTTTGCCTAAAAATTATTAATTTGTAAAGTAGAAAAAAATCCATGTCAAATAGGTATTTTATCACGGAAAAAAACAAATGTATGAAAAATTTAAATTTTTGGAAAAATTATTTGTTATCGGTAGTGAAAAAAAATTTTAAATAATATAATTATATTGATTTTTATTAAACAATATAATAGTGTCTTACTTGTTTTTCTTATGTGACCCCTTAATTTTTTTTTTCAGTATTATAAAAAAATAAATGCATTTTTTAAACAAAAAAATATCTGTTTGAACTGTCCAAAATGTCCACATGAAGTGAAGTTTCCAATAACAGCTGTTTTGGGCCCGGGCAGGGGGCCTTGTCATTTCTTGAGTTAAAAATTTTTTTTTCCCCCAATTTATGCATCTAATAGATAACAAGATTTTTTTTAAATTTTTTAAAACGATAGTAAATGTGAATTAAAGGAATATAACGAACAATTAAATCCGTTTTCTTAAAATTTTTGGGGGGGGGGAAATTTTTTCGTAGTCTCTGATACTCGGAAGGGGGGGAAAAAATTTTTTGTGAATAATTCAATACTTTAAAAAATGATTGGAAAACAGCATCATACATTTCCTAATTTATTTGGAAATATTATGAAAAAAAAATATACGCATCTTTTTTTGTCAGCTTAAATCTCCAAATTATAGCGAATTTTGGAAGGCATATTAAGTCCCCAAGCTAATTTAAAATAAGTATACATAATACTATTTTGGATTGTTAAAAAATTTAAATTAAAAAAAATTTTTTTTGTAAAAATTTTAAAAAAAACCCATATTACGCGTAGAAAAAAATTTTTTAAAATTTAAAAAAAACTCTGGGGGGACTAGAATCATATATTGTGGAGTATTGTTTAAATAAAATATTTTATTTATTATTATAATATTTCAAATGTTTACATCTTTCCAAATTAGTAATGATTTAAATTTTTTTCACAAACCGCACTTTTAGGAAGTTAATCGTAACCCTCGCAGCAAAAATTATCTGTAAAAACTCCCTTTAAAAATTTTTTTTGTTATTACAGTGAAGGATACAAAAGATATTTTACAAAATTTGTTTATACGTTTGAAAGTGTTATATGTCGACATTGTTATGTAAGTTTTAAATGAAAATTTAGTGGAGAAATATTGGCATTTTTACACTGTTCAGATGTAAAGCTAAATGAATATAATAATTGAAAAACCAAAGGGGGTTTTCCTACGAACAGTTGTAGCAAAAATCATATTAGTGTAGAAAAAATTTTTAAAGTTAAAATATTCTTTTTTTTTGTTGAAACTCTTATTGCAATGTCAAAGTTGCACAAGGAAATTAAAAGGAAATTGGGGACAAAAGTAATTTTTTTGTAACGAATTCAAAACATGGAAAAATTTTTTTCTGCAAATTTACCCCCAAACGTGGTGGGTTTCAGTTGGAACGATTTTAAAAACTTTTCCAAACCATTTGCGCTTAATCTTGCAATTCATCCCTTTTAAACACCCCAAAAAAACATTAAATTAGCGTATACCTTCATATTTTAATCATTTAAGTCCCCAAACTAAACCCCTTTGGCATCATTTGATATATTTTTATTTTTGTTCTTTTGTATTGTACACTTTAACAAAATTAAGGGGGTGAGGCTTATTGATAAAGTTCTAAATCAAAAACCCTTGTTTTCAATTTTCCCAAATTTTTTTAAAAAAAAATTTTTAAAAAGTTAAATTTTTCAGTTTAAAATCAGTTTTTTATCAGGAGAAAGTTAATAACCGCCGTGGAAGTTGGCTTGATCCCCATGTTAAAATACAAATCTTAAAAAATTTCCCCCCCCCAAACCCAGTAATTTAAGGATCGCAACTCTAAGAAAAATGCTAATAAAAAGTACCATACAAAAAAAATTATTTACTTGCCTTTTCTTTTAAAAAGGGTTGGACCATTTCCCTTTACCATGAACTAGAATTTTTTCACTCACCACTTGATCCCCCAATGTTGCTGTGAATGTTTCTAGATTTATCAAGGACGTCTCCGGGGAACCCCTAGTCATGGCCGAGAAACGAAACACAGTAAGACCGAGATGTGTTTTTCTTTTAACCACCAAAATTTAAACTTAGATGTAAGGAAACGTCATTATAAAAATAATCGTTTTAAAATTTTAAAATTTTGTTGTCTTAGAAAAATAAACTACGAAGGGGTCGAAAGTTTTTACTTTTAAAAAAAAAAAAGCTTACCTCAAAAAACATTGGAAAAAATTTTACTTTTTTCAGGACTCCTCCAGAACCTTTGAAAACTGGCAAAAGCAAAGAGATGGAAAGTTTTTAAGATGACTTTTTAGCCTTACTATCATTTACCCCTTTTTTTTACCAAAAAATATAAAATACAACAGAAAGGGGTAATTTAGTTTCAAAAACCCCTTATTAAAAATAATGCCACATTTTAAAATCTACACGTTTCAAAAAAAACACATGTATTTAAAAAGCGTACCAAATGTTCGTTGTTTTTTTTTAACATTTTCATATGTTTTTTTTTTTTTAATTAGAGGAGGAATACATAAAAAACCTCGTAATTTATTAAAAAAAAATAGCAAAATCCTACCAAACAAGGTGGATTCTGTGAAGTCAAAAAACTCTTTGTCTTTTCGCCTTTTGAGCACCCCTTATTGCTTTTGGTTAAAAACCAAACAATAAAAATTTCCTTTATAATAAAAAAAAACCTGTTTCAATATTTTAAATAAAAGTAATAAAAAAAAATAAGAAATTAAAATATAATTTTAAATACCAAAAAAAGTTAATCTTTTTGTTTGAAAAAAATAAACCAAACAATATTGGAGTAAAATAGAATAGCCAAAACATTTTAAAAATACAACGGTCTTTGGGGTACAAAATGAGGATTTGAAGAAAAAACGCATTTATGAACGTGGTTATGTAAAACCCTTATTCGTGATGTATTTTTTTTTGAATTTATCTTTTAAATTTTTCATTATGTCATAAATTAATTTTTTGCTCACAAAGCAATTTAAGTCATGATACTAAGTTTAGTTTCAAAGAGGGTACGTCACTTGTATACTAAAACTTAGATAGTAATAAGTATTGTACATTCAATAAAAATAACGGCAATTCAATTTCCATCAATGTCAAAACAGAAATTTTTCTTTTCGTTCTTTTGAATCATACATAATTTTTAAGGGACTGATTGCAGGAGGGGGAAAGGCAGGAGGATAAAATTCCCCCCTATTGATGGAGGAAATTAATTTTAAAAATATATCTTTAGAATAAAAATCTAAGCGTTCCCTTATAAATTTTGGGCTTTAAATAGTTTGTGAAAAATAAACTACTCGTTTTTTTAAGTAACATAAAATATATTTTAGAAACTTTCCTTTTGTCGATTAAATTATTTGTTTAACTTTTTGAAAAAATTTATTTTTATCCAAAAATTGATATTGGTTTATTTTTGTTTTAAAACTTTTATTAGTTGAAAAATATATAAGCAAAAAGATTGGACAGAATCTCGGTACCCCCCAAATGTGGCAGTCATCAGCCGGGTTACGACCATTGCCCCTTCTTTTATCTAAAGGGAGTTTAACATTGTTATTACACCCCCTTTAGTACGATATTTTTAAAAAAGTAAATTTGCAGTTTGTCTAAAAAAACTAACCACCTGATCTATTTTTAACTTTAGAGGAGGAAAAAAAAAATTTTAAATTTTTAAAAAAAGCTTACTGAAACAAATATAAAATTTATATTAAAAATTTAAAAAAAAAAATACAATTTTGGACTTTTTTTTCCAAAAAAATCCTGATAAAAATTTTTTTCCTGTAACAAAAAAATTTTTTTTATTTAAGCACTTTAGAATTAATTTCTTTTAGGGAAATAAAATCAAATTTAACTTATCTAGCCCTTTTACAAGTTTTTTTGGAAACCGTATCCCCCTTGGATACGTAACAGCGATGTGTTACCCGTTAGGGATAACAACGAAAAATTCATTCGTGCTTTAATTAATTCTAAGGTTATGTGAATTATTTTTCTTTAAAATGTATTTTAACAGAGTAGTAAAATCAATTCCTTAGATATATTTGAAATTTTTGGTGTTTTATCATAATTTTTTTCTTTTTAAGGCATATTTCCTTTAAAATATGTTACTTCAACAGAGAAAATCAATCAAATTTTACGAAATAAAAATACTTCATTTCTTAGAATATCTTATTCTACCCATTTCATTCCTAAAAGTAAACAAATTTACGCATAGTTGGCAGTCTATTTAAACAAGAGTATAATGATTACTGGGGTTGATTACTGTTTATTTTATTCGCATCATCAATCACGGCAATGTCCGTCCCAATTGTCCCTTTCCCTTCCACGCGGACGTGCATTATTGGCCGGGACAGTTTTACGTAAAAATGTTGGTAAGAGTTTATGGGATTCTACAATAAAAACTGAAATACACAGTATTTTACTTTTCTTGGACATTCTTCAACGTGTAAGAACCGAAAAACCTAAGGGCTCAGATTTTTTGATAATTTGGAAACAAGTTTACATTTTCCCTATAAATTCATAAGGCCCCTTTTGAGGTTACCAAAACTCATAACGTTATTGGACTACGGGTGGTAACGTGAGACACTACTTTCCGTACTTGTTACTCATTTCATTGTTTCTACCACGTTTGATTTTTTTACTTTTTATGTTGTTTAAAATTATTTTAGTTTCTGTTTACCTTGCATAAAAAAGCATTGCCGTTGGTTCAAAAAATAAATAAATACTTTTTATTTTTAATATTTATTTTACAAAATTTTATGAAGCAAATTTAGAGTTTCTGGTAACAATAAAACCCAAAGTTAATTGATACTTTAGCATTCCCAGTTTTTGTTTTAGAAAGGGCTTCTTACCCTGACCACCGGTAAAATAAGACATAATATACTTTACTTTATTTATTACGTTAAACTCCATAACTCTTTGATGATGCTTGAATGTGCTTAACATTTCAATGATGTTATTATTTGGTAAAGTGGGGTCGGAATTGTAATAAATTATTGACAAAAACACATTACCTCTGTGGCCACGACTGGCAGTGAGTAATGTGCCATAAAATGGCAGGAATTTTATGGCAACCAAACCTCAGCGGCCCGATCGTTTCGTAACGGGGGCAAACGCCATAAATCTGCGTCACTGGGCCGTGTAACCCCCCGAGAGTTGGCGAAAACACAAAGAAGATTGCTGGTATTACTCAAAATTTTTTTAAAAAGTTGTACCAAAATTGTTTCCAGGCATAATTTTGACAAAAATTTTGCTATGTCAAATAAAAATAGGAACTACCTAACCAACAAAAATTATTTATAAATAGCAAAATTTTTAAAACCCGTTGTATTTTTTACATAAATCAAAATTATT
>NW_025781224.1:0-79754 GCF_021130785.1 Homalodisca vitripennis | reverse complement strand
TTGAAAATGAAATTACCTTTAGCAACTATAAAGACTGTTTGTTTAGTAACATCGAGCACTAAAAAACGATGAATACAATTCGGAGTCAAGCACACAATCTCTACAGCGTAGAACACCATAAAGTGGTACTTTCATCAAAGGACGACAAGCGTTTCGTACTCGAAGACAATATCCGAACCCTAGCATGGGGTCATCATAGAATATGCGAAAACTGTTAAATTGTAAATGTATGTAAGAGAACATACTATGAAAATTCAAGTGTATTGCAGAGAGAAATTCGAAGACCAACTTTTACCTAGACCGTTACGGTGTCTTATGTAGGACGAACTTATTGTGGTAAAACGAACTTGTTATTGAATTTCATTTACAACAAAGATGGAGTTCCGTTCAAGAATCTATACGTGTTTAGTCGTTCAATAGAACAACCTGCATATGTAGATCTGCGTGAACAATACAGTAGATTAGAAAAAAACCTTAGCAGACACATAGCGTTTTTCTATTCGTCCTGTCAAGATCTCATGCTTTGTCCCAGGAACGCCAAGTATAACTACTTTCATTATAATTATTATTATCTTCACAATTTTAAATAAATTTATCAAACTATATGTATTGTGTATATTAACTTATACTTTTAATACATCTTTGTTGTTTAAGATTTGTTAATATTATCTCCGTTATAAGCCACAGTAATACAACATTACCGGAGTATTTACGATACTTTTTATATACACAACAGAACAGCAAGTCGGATTTTTTTAACCAATACATATGCCATGAGCATCATTTGGGATTCCAGTAAATCAATATTATAGCGGCAACAACACAACAATACAGTACTAAATTGAATGGTATGGTGTCATAAAATAGCACACCATGTCCGTAGTTTATAATGCCAGGTTCGTTTCTGCTACAATGTGTTTGGTTTATACCCGAACAAGCATGCGAGACCTTCCTAAATCACGAATGTGTAACAATGATATTCATATAAAACCCATATAACACTGACCATGATTTTTTCATTTGCATTAATATGTCATATTTTTTGGACCAATGATTGTCATATTGATATTACGATGGATAAACAATCTGTATGCTTTAAAATACATAACATTAAACTAGTGAGTAATCTAATTTTTTTTAGTAATTTCGTACTTTAAATAGAAAATGTAACGGAAAAAACAGTTTGTACGTGTTTTTATTAAAAATATAGAAAACGTATTTTAAAATAGCAATATAAAAAATTTATTATATCTGATAATGATATTTTTCTATTCAAGACAATTAGTGTCGTAAATATATCTGGATTTGATAAATACCAGTTCATGAAAATAAACATTGTTTCTCAGATTATGTTTCCTGTTATAATGCCTTTTATTTCGATTTATGAAATGTTTATTATGATTACTCAACTTAAGTATTATGCATGAATGTAAAATCTTCAAACTTTTCGACACCATAGTGCTACGGGTTTAGAACGTCACAGGTATTCTGAGTTTTACATATTTTGCAATGTTCAAAACTTTTAAATTGGTATGGTCTTTTTAATTTAAATACTTAATCCATTTCACTCTAGTAATTTTACGAGTCTTTTAAAGAACTCCCCATGTTAAATACACTATCAGAGGAAAATATCAAAAAGGATTGTTACATATATATTAATATATGTATTAGTAAAATGAAATTCTTTATACGGAAATTGGAATATTATTCTTTAAATTTAATGTACACTTCAAAAATTAAAACTTACAGTATAGTATTGTTTATAAAAGCCTGAGTGTTTTCTCGTTCTCTAAATACAGTCTTAACAACAGCTTATGCAAATATGTTTGCCGGTGCAGCTAATGTATTTTCAAAGTTTCCACGTGGATATTGAATGAGATTTTGGAAATGGTTGAATATGTCCTTATGAGTGCACAATAGAGCAAAAATAAGTTAGAAATATGTATTTACATTAACATAATATAATACTATAATAGTAAACTCTAGATTTGTTTTTGGTTATTGCATGTATACCAACAATGTAATTTGTTTAATATCAAAGGTAGATTAGGAGCATAGAGAGTATATTTAATATAAACACAGGGTGAGTCTAAAAGGACTTTAAGAACTTTGAAAATTATATAGATAATTTATTGACTTTACTTACAGACTTTGATATATGTGTCATTTTGTAGCAAAATACTTCCAAGTTTGACTCCCGTAGTGCTATTGTACCAAATTCCACCACTGCGAGCGGCCAGCTTTGTCTGTACTAAAAAATGGCTACTTTCACTGGTGCAGAGCGTGCTCGCTGTCCTGTGTTATTCTTTCATCGGAAAAAAACTCTGCTACAAGTGTTCAGCGTAGAGTATTTCACAGGAATACGGAAGGATACCCTCCAAACAGGCCTTCTATTTACAGTTCGCACAAGATTTTTGTTCGTGACAGGTTGTTGTGTTCGTCATGAAAAATCGCAGGTCGCCCACAGGATTAGTGATGCTATTACTCGAAAACAGGTCAGGGAAAAAAACCTTTGCCCGTAGTTCCTTAAAAAATCAACGCGGCGTGAAGCTGTGGAGACAGGAATTCCACAAACGGACAGTTTGACGTGTGCTCCGGAGAGTCGTTTGCACTTAAATACCATACAGTCTTATGATGGTACAACATTATCACTGATTTAGGATAAAGCTGCTCGTGGAGAATTCTGTGCTGTAATGTTGGATTCGAATTAGGGAAGATGAGACATTCCTGAACTTTGCTAATTTTCAGTGATTAGAGTTCTTTTCTTTTCAGTAGGTTAAAGTGAACACTCATAACTGCAGAATATGGGGGAACGGAAAACCCAAAAGAATTCGCTTGAACGAGTTCGGGACAGTCAATAAGTGAATGTGTTTTGAGCGCATGAGTAAATGTAAAGTGTACGGGCCATTTTTCTTCATGGAGAGAACTGTCAGATGAGTATCGTTTACCTTGATATGTTGCAGAAATTTTGGATTCCTCAATTGATGGAGATGTACAACACGGATGCTCCTTTCTACTACCAGCAAGATGGAGCACCACCTCACTACCTAACAGATGTTAGGGATTTTCATAAACGGGCGTTTTCCAGGTCGCTGGATTGGGATTTCAGGACCGATTGTATGGCCACCTCGATCCCCCGATTTGACTCCTTTGGATTGTTTTTCTATGGAGGTTTCATTAAAGATAAAGTGTATGTTCCACCTCTACCAGCCTGTCTTGCAGTATCTTAGAAGAAGAATCATAGCTGCGATTGCTGAAGCTACGCCAGATTTACTAGAAACGGGTTGTGGCGAGAAAAATGATTACCGTTGGAATTTTTGGGAAGTCCACCATCGAACGGAAATAAGAATATCACAATAAACCTTGAAGTAATTTGCTACAATAAAACGTAAATATATTTCAAGTCTGTATGTATAGTCAATAACTATCTATATAATTTCAATAGGTGGAAAGTCCTTTTAGAGTCACACTGTATATATATATATTTATAGTATAGATATATATTTATATTATATATATATATATTGAATTCACAGGGTTTGGGAAATATGGGTCTCAATTTCACGAAAGTAAACTATGGAAGGACATTAAAACTGATTTTTGGAAATGTTTTCGTGTCTGAAGTGGTTTGTAACCGGTAAATGGTAAATATTGTTGTATCAACATTAATACAATGAAGCTGTTACGAAGGGAACTTTTTAATACAACGTCTATTCACAGAAATTCTCTGACTTTTAAACGATTTAATTACTATTAAATTAGCTTTCATTTGATTAAACTTTCAATAACCGTTTAACATTCACAACGAACTTCATTGCCATCGCTCGCTCAACGAATAAAATTCATATTTGCTTTAACAGTTTCTTAATACGTTATTGTTTTACAAACACTAATGATTGCTTACATGTGATATACGGCGTGTTATCAATAGTATTATTAGTCGAAAATGTTAGCTAGCAAGTTTAAATGACTTATTATTATACTGCATAAGTTGGCAATGTTGTCAATTAATTATACTAAACTTAACACACTAAATAAATAACTTACAAATAACTGATGGACAACAAACATTGTAAACGCTTTTTTACTTCTTTTAGTTTTTAGAACTTACCCTATCCGGACATTATATGGGCACGGGTATTAAAAGTGATCCTGTTGACAGGAATAAGTGAACTGAATCTAATAAACTGCAAATGTGGCGTAGTCCGTTCCAGCTTCCGGTTTGTAATCTATATTTTTGATTATATATATTTATAACCTACTTCATTATTTATGTTTCATTTTCATGCTATGTATTTACATTAATTTTTCATATTAAGAATCGTGTTACTATTTATAATGATACAATTATATTCAATCATTAATGTTTGATTATACCTTATAAACCGTCAATCCATCTTTGGAAACATAGAATAAAATATTAAAGTGTTTGTAAGGCTCTATATACGTATTTAATTATTTGCTCTGTTGAATGTTAAATTCGATAGTTGTTTAGGATTATTTTAATCCCAATTTTGATGTGCTACATATGTTGAAGTTCAATAACTTTCATTGGCACTATAACTGACAATTTTATTAATAATTCAGCTGGACAATTAGCAGAATGTTTTTAATTTTCTCAACGTGAGATTATAAAATTAAGTAAAGATGATTTCATTGGCTTTTCTCTTCATTCGGGCCCAAAGTTTATGGTGTGGGGCCGTATTGCTGTACTGTCCTCGTCATCAATGACAGTTAAAAAGGGCGGACGAGTTCAGGGCGTCGCTTCATTTAATCTTAGTAAAATATTTAAAGTTGTAATCTGCAAAATCTGAAGAAGCTAGCTGGTTTTTGTACATTTCTTCATAGTATAAGTTGCTCATAAAAACTTTGTGCTAGGATCTATATACACACTTTCAAAGTTAAGATAGTTCTAATTCAATTTCTCTTTATCTCTGACTGGGGATACAAGACTTTCCTTTCTTTATAGTTGTGTGTCTGTCTGCCTGTCTGTTAGGACGTCTCGGGGAATGAAATAATGTACAGGTTATGTTAATCAATACGTAACTGTTGGGCGTACTAGGAGTATACATTTTTTGTATTCAAAGTGGAATGAAAATATAAATCAATAAATATTATAATTACGAATGTATCATACAAGAAAGTAACATTAAATTCAATAGTTTTAAACCGTTAGATTCTTAAGCATAACTAAATACATTTAAAATGTAATTAGTTTTACTTCATGCTAAAGCTTTAGGTGAGAATATTTACTAATTTCATTACTGATTTTTGTTAAAGTTAAATAAATCTCTGACTTTTTATATATAGTATATTAGTCTTTGAAGGAGGAGAGGTATACTCTGTTTTTATTCATGCTTACGTTGTTGAGGTGTATGTCCTCTACTTCTTTAGAATTTGTTACTACTCCTTTGAGACGGTCCATCCTCTATGTTTAATACACAGTAATGTTTATTAAGAGTGAACAATAACTTAAGATTTTGTGATATAATTTACTATTTATAAGATGTTTCTGTTCTTATTATTTTGTAATTTAAAGAATAACTAATTTCTCATCACGAGTGTGATCATTATTGATAAGTAAAAAAACATGGATATTTATATTGAGTGATGTGGATTGAATTACTCTTGGAAAAGTTAATTAAACAAGAATACTTAATGTAAAATATTAAAAATTAAAACTGTATATAATAATTGTATTTACGTTGTGAATAAACCATCACTTGGAGCGAGGATTAGGCTATTTCAGAGAAAATGTGAGCTGCACAGACATATGATCCACCATGGTTCACCATGGAACTCTGCTAGGCTGAATAATATGACCACCGAATATATGGAACAATTCCGTTTAAATAATTCCTTCGTCCAATCCACATTGTATAATCTTATTATTAAATACTTATATGAGAAGTTAATTGTTAAATTTGGATTTGAGGAAAATAATAAAAGTGTTTTTGGAGATTGTCTGATCTGATGTAATATCAGTCCACGCTACCTTTATTCTACAATTAAGAAAAAAAAAGCGCTCTCAACTTCACGCGACTTTATTATACATTATAAAAAAATAATGAATAACTATGGTAAAACATGTTTCCTTAAAGGTTTTTGCCTTGCAATTCATATCGCAGTTTATCAGACTGATTTTTTTTTTCATCTGGAGTTTTTAAGTCTATAATATAATGATGAAATAAGTCCTTTAGTTTAAAAAAAGACAAAAGAATATTATCAATCAAATTAAAAAGCACAATAGTAATTAATGACTATGTCTTGAACCAAACTACGAAGAATGCTTTGTTTTTAGTAAGACAAGAAGAGTTGTATTGTTTGGATGTTCAATTGCTAAACTCGTGGTATAATATATCTCTCACACCTTAAAATCATACACATAAAATAACTAGCACAAAACTCCATATAACCGTATACCCTGGTCCTAGGTAAGAGAACAAAAAAGGATAAGAGCGATTCATTATAAAAGGTTAAAAGTATGTCTTTCCCATATCCATGTAGGGGAGGATATATATATTATACGCTATACTATTTACTACTAGGTTCTCCATTCATATTAGTATATCCAGATCCTAGACACCCAATGTATTGGGCATCTTTACGATGTCTTGAAATGCCTCCGTGCGGTGAAAAATGTCTACGACAATAAGGATAAATTTGGCTGAGTTTAATCTCTTCTTCTTGTCTCAAATAATATGAACAATTTCACATATTCCTATAAATGACGAGGAGAGTGCTGTCTCACTCCTTCGCTTCAACCTAATGTTTCACAGTTATTCAACCAACGATGTGTTACATACAAAAAATTGCTTCGTATTCCTGTCTTCCCTTAAGCGCATAACGTGTAGTATTTCTATAATTCTACGCGCAATGGCGTGATGAATAGCGGGTACAACTGTTTATCTGCAACGCATAATCAGCACAATACAGCAACCGTCGAGAGCGTAGGACAAGCTCTGAGCTTGTTTGGATTGGGTGCCGCGCTGAGACTCGATGATCTGCTGTCACCTGCAAGAAGCATTGTCCATATCCCGCCACTGCTCCGAGGGGTTCCGGCCGCTCGGGAGGCCGTTGATGGGTTGGAGTTCAGACGTCACGCTTAAAAAGGGAAAAAAGCCGTTGTCATCGATTGTTTTGCCCCGCCTCGCCCAGCTTGTGTTTTGAACTGCGAGCTTGTTGAGCCCCTAAACATACTTTCTCCGCCTGTTAACGCTGCTAGACATCTTACTTACTTCACTTCTTTTAATTTATTTGTGTCCTCATATAACCTTTAAAAACTGATAAACTGCTTTTTACTTTACTATGTTTTATAAGACATATTTTTAATTCTTTTAAAAATTTATGTTACTCTCTTGAACTGAAACTAACTAATTAATGTCTATAAAAGACTATACCAACTAACTAGAATCCTATCTGTCATGAGGCTTTAATATCAATATCCGATTTTTTTTTGGCGTTATTCTCAATTTACAGCGTTTGAGCGAGAAACATAATAACAGGATTCTAAACAACAAAAAAGCCAAAGCAAAACACCAGCGCTAAAACAATCAAAATCTAACATCTCTAGTACAACACAGAATCCTATCACATAAACAAAACAAATACAAATAATCTACAACACAATATAAAAAACAAAACAAAACTAGCAAACAAGAACAAAAAACACCTTTTCCTATTAGATGTCTTTATACAAAACTTTATAGCTACTAAAGGTTTGGGGGACATTGAATAAATATCAGGTTTGGCATATTTTTAAAAATCCTGATGGTCTGAAAAATCGAATCTTTTATAAAATTGTGGATGAAAGCTTCACATAGTCTATCAAGTCCCGGTAAGCAAGGAGTAATTTATTGATACAAATGTCAAACTTATTGAGGGCAGTTACCATAATATCTTTTCAGACCTAAACCACTCAAGTTCAATCCTTAGTTTGAGGTTTAAGTACTAGGCTTTTGAAAACTGAAACATTACAACAATAGCGTTACAACTAGGAAACTTAAAACGAGTTAGCATTCAGAAAAATCAACTCTAACCTCTCCTGCAAGAAAAAAAAACCCTCACTACATCACTGCACAACCGCTCGCACCATGTTACAAACAAGTATGTTATGGGTGCTACAAATAACGTGATGACCCACCCTGATATGGCAGTGGAGCATCCTAGGAAAATTTTTGGCCGCAGAAGAACTGAGAGCGACTGTGGTTTTCAATCTCCCCCACCCCTTTGTGACCTTGCCCGCCGATGTCTATCCCCTTCATTGGTTCCCGCCCCTTCTGGTTTCATATATTGCAGAATTTATATATACTGCATCCCCATCTCCCACCGCACCCACACCGAGTAGCACCACATACTAAAACCCCCATCCAAGACCCTCTCTCCTTCCAGTGTCAGTTACTTACAGTGCTGACTCCGGCTGGGATATTGACATGGAAACGGATGTCAACATTAGGTGCTTATTTTTCCTCTTCAGTTTTTTTTTATTTTCATCTTCTTTTTTTTTTTTCCCGTATTCCTACTTAATGTTAGTGGCATGTGGTCACTTGTTATTTGTGCAATCGTTGTATTTTTGTTCAGTGTGTATCACACATTCTTGGAGAGTTTTGCCTTTAAATTGCTATGAAGGTCCTGGAGTTTCAAGAAGAGCCCTGTTGATGCAACCAGTGTATGCTATTTCATGAATCTAAATTTTAGAATTACCAGTGAATTGCCGCCTGTTACGTTTTTAAAATTCTAAACGTCTGACTAGCGTTTAATATTATTGAACGTTTATGTAATCACCCTGAGGTAAAAGGTCTACCATTTATAAAAACGTATAAACGCTACTTCTTTCACTAATTTTTGTTATAAACCTGATAAGACGTCAACACAGAGACAAATGTCTGAGATCTAAGTATAACTAATATTCTGTTACGTATTAATTTGCAAAACCTGTATCAACTGTAGTCTATATTAAAAAGTCGAGTCATAACATAGCTAAATAGTCAAAGCGATCTATACAATCATATATTTGTAACATCCTTATTGTGTATGTACCAGCAGATAAAAACTCTGTAATTGTTTATGACCCCAGCTTATTTAGCATAGACAAAAGGTACGATCGTTCTACCACATAGGTCAATCAACTACTAAACATGAAGATTGTGAACAACTCTAAAGGACTCGTAAACCAAAAAAGCAAATTAAGATGGATATATTTTAGGCCTTTCATTCTTGGAGACGATACTAATATAATATATGAATAAAGGGTAGCAATATGCAATATGGGGTTCCTCTAGAACCACTTTTGGGACAGTCTCAGAAAATCAATGTAAAATACTGTTCAGTTGTTCTGAAACCATAAAAGAATCTATAAATCACGAACTAAAACAATAAACTATAATCTATAGCTGTTCTACGTTTCTACTTTCTTAAAGCTGAAATCTTAGATCAGAACGAAGCGTGTCTGCTTCGAATCAATCTTCAAATGTCAATCTCATATCTGCTTTCGAATCAACGAAAAATCTTTCAGAAATCTTAATACAAATTTAATAGCAATTGTTAAAGTGTTTTTAACTAAAAACATACTTTAATAAAAAAAATTTTCTACTATAATAAGCACATACATGAACTCCATCCCTAAGCTCTCTACCAGCACACTATTTCTAGCGTTTAAAAAGTGCAACAAAACTGTAATTCATCGAATTCAGACAAAACATTTTTATAGAACAGTTGATAGCCGATCATTCGACACTTTGGGCGAAGTACAGAATTCATTAGAACGTTGTAAATTCTATTCATTTGCAGAAAGAACGTATGAATGGAGAGGCTGTTTGCTTCATCATAAGAGCAACGAAATGTATTGGATTGTTTATTTAACTTAGATTACGACAAGATATTGAAAACGAAATTGACAAAAAAGAAACAAACTAGAGAGTGTTTCACTCGATATTTTATGGTAATTTTTTAAATATTGTAACAGTTTTTCGAATACAATGCAAGACTATCTAATTGTTGAATTCCTTAGATTTTTTTGTGAGAATCCATCAGAGTTTATCAACAAAATATTCATTAAAGAGCACTATCAGATTTTTCTTATAAAATATCACTATAGTTTTGCGTGAACACAAAAGGTATTACTAATTGAGAGATACATATTCCATGTGATTACTCGATGAAGAGGCAGACTCTAACTATGGTTATCAAAAGAGTAACTATGAATTGGGAGAACGAGTGACTAATCTTCTATTTCTAAGCAAAATTGACGGTAACACAGTCCTTCATCTTTAATAGTCTTCTTTCCAGTAAACAACCAAGTGGTACACGTGTATATCATGTTTATATATTCAATTCTTTAAATATTCATTTTTTTCTCATCCAAAAACAGTCAAAAGTCTGTTACGGTAAGTGTACTTTATTAATCTTCCAACTCGCGGCAATTATTGTAAACCCAGAATTTATCGTTGATTTCGCCTCCAAATTTAAAATCTTTATATTTTCTTATTTTCTTCTAATTTCCATTAATTTCCTATATGGCTTTGAACTTGAAGATCAACATCCAACCGCAGTTCAACTCTATTCAAACGATAACTTCACACTTTCACTAAGACCAAACAGTTTAAATAAGACGCGGAAAAAGTGAAATTTGCTAACAGATCACTCGAGAAGTCGAGGGATATATGCCAACAACCAGATATCATTGATCTTACCAGGTTCATATATTTCATTACTTTTTCCACTAGTGTTACTATAAAATCCATCGAGGCATTTCTTGCTTAAAATCGTAGACCAAATTCAACACCTCAGACTATATGGAAAAAATTTACAGGTATATTAAATTCTGTCTTTCAATATTCTGCAATGTTAGTATATTAAAACCAACAACACCGTAGATGATATTCTTTGAAAAGGGAAAAATAACTTTTTTTCAATGGGTTCTAAGAGAATAAGTAAAAATTGTTATATCTGTTATATAAAGTCCTGTATACACACATTTTGTTTGTTTATTTAAATCTTCCCATAATCTGAGGCAAATCTTTGTAAGTAAGCAGATTAAAATCTAAATGGTGGTTAGTTTATTTCAAGAACTGCTTCAGGTGTTAGGTCTTTCGTTACACAAAATCTAATATTACAAGCTCTACAAAACTAAAGTATACTTTTATCAATGAATCATTTCTCCTCTATTATACAAGCGTCATGCTAACAGTTAGGCATTACTACTCTTCCACTTCGATAGATGAAATAATTTTGTTGGTATAAATGGAGAATATCGGAAACAAAGTTCTGCCGAGATAATATGAATTTTTTCAGCAGCGCTAAATATTTGTGTTTACATTAGTCTACCAACAGCGATAAAAATGAAATGAGTTTTATTATTCTTTCTACTTCAACTATTTAGGAATTATTGTCTCTATGATTACAAAGATTATCTATGGAAAGGAAATCGAGAGATTTTTTCAATCAGCGACACAGAGTATATTTTTTGAAAGTTCTTTAGAAGGAATGGAAAAGATGAACACATTATGAGACACTGCAATAACTACGGAATTTCTCTCTAATATGCGTTCTTTAACGCTCAGCAAACTCATTGTAATGCTAAACAATGCTTCTCAGAAAACCACAACCCACTATAACATAAGGTCGCGATTTTGAGTAACCAACAGCTTTCTTATTAAAATTCCATATTATGCGCATAATTATAACGTATCTTTGAACCTTACAAAATATCTTGTCAAACTCTTAGTGGTAATCAATGACCAGTACAAATAATGTGTCTATTCGCTAAAAATATCATCTTTAGCGATTGTAATAACGATGTCCTTATCTATTTCACAGCGGATACTGTTCGTTAAAGCTTGATACCACTCTGAATTACATGATATACTGAAAAGACACATCCTGCAAATTGTATAACCAAAATTTTTGTAATTCAATTATGCTGATATCATGAAAGAAACTTTCCTTGTTTCACATTTTACATCTCTTTGATACTGCGTTTTACTACATAAAATCCATATACTATCAACAAACTTTGAAAACGGAGCTTTTTTTATTCACTTGGATTTATTTCTGTTCTATCCTGATTAGAAAGACCTATGAAATCAACGAACTTCGGGAGAATGAAGAATAGTTCTATAACAAATATTTGAGTAATATCCTGAAGCGAATATAGTTGTTCCTCTCCGGAACTACAAAATTTTAAAAATACCATAATTGTCTATTCACTATTCCGGAAAATACTACCTTATTTCTGTTGCAATTATTAACATTCCTTAGGCCAATGGGCTTAGAAACATTAAACATAATGTTTTTGACTTTACCGTATTTTGTAATTTTTCATGCACAAATCCAGAGATCCTACGTCATGTTTAAACTAACTAAATTGAACCTCAATAAATTACCTTACCTATAAAACCATCCCGCAAAAAAAAAATTCACGAACTAAATGATATAAGCCAACTTCGTGTTTTCTAGTCTAAACAAACACCGGATCTTTCTTACATTTTACCACCTTAGCATAAATACAGTACCACTAACCTTTATTAACGACTTACTGACCTCGTGGTTTTATTTAATCACATCATTAGGGATAACTCTTAAATCAAAAACTAAAAATCTTAGGAATTGAGCGACGATTTTCTCGTAACTTGTTTATATATGTTTTTTTTTTCTTCTTTTTAGTTATTTTTTCTCGTTTTATTTTTTTTGCTAGTCTGCTTCTCGTTTATTTTTTTTTATATGTGGTTTTTTTTCCAAATCAACTATAGCAGGCCATAAGAGTTCCATGTGTTTCCATTTGCGCACCGTCCTTCACAGAAGTCACAATCATCGGTCTTCTGCCTCTTGTCTTCTGGCTCTCTTCAAGGTCCGCGTGTGATCATAAAACTTAGAGAATAAAAAACTCCTTTATAAGATCGGACTAGTAAACATCTTTCAAAAAAATTCCTACAATCCAGCAATCGAGATAAATTTCCAGCTGCTTCAAAAACCACCAAATTTAGATAATCTATCGATTCAAAGCCATTAGAAGTTCGAGAAATCAAACATCACTCGTTAATTTTCGAATACTGAAATAGTTCCTGTCTAATTGTGCGTAAACCGAGCATCCACAGGTTTTCGTACTCTCGTTCTACGCAAATTTTTAGTGTGTGTTCTACCTTCAATCTTAGAAGATAAATACACGGTTATAAAATAATCGATTACAAGTCTAACATTAATACAGTTCTCCAAGATATGCTTGGACCATCTTTGTTTCGTGTTAATGGTTCCATGGAAAATATAAAACTGAGAAGTTAGACGAACAAAAATTATCTCCATTTATTAAATCTAAAATTCAAATATTAAATCTCTGTTGTCTGTTCATTCGGTTCATTCAACATGTTGTTCTACTATACTTGAATAAAATTTTTTATAACTCCGTCCGCCCTTTCAATATCCACATAGCATATACCGCGTTTCTCTAGTCATCGAGCTCATTTATATACAAAAAATTTCAAGATGGATCATGTTTTACGAAAATTTTCTTATACATGTATAATCTCCAAAGATATTGAATATGGGGGGATTTTAGTCATTTATTAATGAGCGACTTCGACATATTCAGCGATTCTCTTCCTTAAATTTTTTGCAATTTCGGCGACACATATTTCAATAAAATCTGGCACAGGATAGTAACCGCTATCTATAAATATTTGTTCCACATCAACTCGTATCTTTATTTGTTCATCCAAACAACTACAAGTACTCAAAGTGCTTGACATAGAGACAAAGAAACAAGACATATGATCTTTTAATGGTTAATGTATATTGTCCTTGAATAGGAACTCTGATGATAAAGTTTGATATTTAGCACATGTTATACCCATTATCAATATGTTTATACCGTATCACATCTCATCATACTCTTCGGAGAATTCAATATTCTTTGATAAATACTCTGACATCCCAAAGTCTTTTTTCAAATCGTTCTTTCGTGTTGCATTATAAAAAGATCGAAAGCAACTGTAATGTCCCGCAATCTCTATTTATTAAGAAAAAATTTCAAAATCAAGTTTTTAGAAATTGGCTCTTTTTAGCGTTACAATTCAGCACATTTTCCAGATATTCTCTTAACTCCCATTGATGTTTGCATAGTATTTTATATCATTTGTTTCAGTTTTTTTCTTTACATCTCACAGACTATATAGAGCGTCATTTATATAAGGAAAATTAGTCATCTTAGCCGCCTAAACCTTTTTTTATTTGTTAAAAATTCTTTTATTCAATATTTTTAATAATTATATTAAGATCTTCGCGAACTTATTAAGTTTTTCTTCTATTTTTTGAATTTTGTCAGCATAAGAATCATTGTATTCAACTAATTTTATGACCAATATTCTCAAAAGTTCTCAGTAGCATCTAAACTAAACGTTATAAAAAGACTCTTTAAATTTAGGTAAGTTTTTTTCATTAAATTTCACCAACATCGTCTACTGATACTTTTACTTCTTTCTTCAAGTTTTTCATAGACTTTCTAACTTGTCATAGACTTCTGTTGTAAAATCTTTAACATGCTGTTTATGATTCTCGATAATTTTGTTTTAGGTTCATTAAAAGCCTTACTATCGAACTTACTAATTGAATCATTACAACAACATCAAATGGATTAATTCCTTTACTAACACTGCAAATTCTTTTTCCTTTAAAATCTAAGGCATTTTTAACATCAACAATATCGATGTTTTCTGATAATTTTAGAGGTTTTAAAATTTGTTCTTTAACAACAACATCATGTTTGTCAATAACCAGGTCGAACACACGTGAAAATTCTTTTCTTATTAGCCAAACTAACATAATTCATTTCAACTTTGATCGCTTCAGTAATTGGATCATCTTTTTCGATATGAGACAATAAATTGGTAAATAAATATTTTACACCAGCATCCAACTTCTTTCTCCAATGTATTTATTTTATCAGCAAGCTTTCATTTGAACTCATAGAAATTTGCAAGTTGAGCGTTCATCATATTCTCTGCTTTTTAAAAATCTTCCATCTCGAGCACGCAAACATGATACTGAATCCTGGTAGGGGGTGTGTACAGAAACTTTGGCTAGCAGTACGTGTTATGAACACTCATTTCATCAAACTATCAAAATTGAAACTATTAAGCTGCCACCATTTTGAATACTGTTCTGTGAGTTAATTTGTGTTCAATAGATACATTCAAAATATTTTGTGATATCCATATTTATTAAGGTAATAATTTGTTAACAACTATACTATTACACCAATCTTTAACATCTACTCACAGTTCAGTCAAAACACAAACACATCAATTACGCACAAATTGGGGATCTTTATAAATCTTGAATCTGAGAAGCATTGTACGTAGATGACTTTGATTTATTCAACACTATTGGATCAATTTCTATAGGGCTGGATGTTGTCCTCAATTCTTCCATACGAAATAAAATAACATGCATTCTTATCATTTTATTAGAACATACAGCAAATCAAACAATGCTTTTCCACTCTCCCATAATCTCCGAGTCTAAATTCACCAAGTCACACGCTCAACATGTCTGCAACATTATCAGGTAATGTAACTCTACATGTAGATTGTCCTCTAAAATGTTTAATTGATTTTTGTCCGATTTTCATCCAATCCCCCGAATGTTTAGAAGTTTAAACTTTTTCTCAATGTTTTATTATCACGTAAATTCAAAGTTTTTTCATCATAGATCCAGACTCAGTAATCATCTCCCAACTCTTTATCCTAACGCAATATTTACAAAATGTTTCGAACAATAGGAATCAGCGTCTTTTTTAACGCGATTGGCGAGCAGCTTTACGAATATAAGGAACAGCATTTTTTAACAACTGGAATATTGTTCCTATTCTGGCCAAATGCTACCGGTAAATCTTTCCAAAGTCCACCATTCTTTTCTTACAAAGTTCTATTCAACATGATTATAAAGAAACTTCTAAATTATCTGGTTACCTTTAATTGTTTTTCTTGATGTTTACGTATATTTATTGTACTTGTCTATTGAGTTAAAATATCTCTTTTCTTCGCCAATTTTTCTAGTTGATCTATTTTAAATTGAATACTAAGTCGTTATATTTCTGCCTTAAACAGCGGAGTTCTAGTTTTTCTTTCTTATTTTTGCTATCGTTGAACATTACGTTCACCAATCCATTTATATAGTTAAAATTTTCAAGTTCAGCTTCGAGTCCCATTCCTAGTTTTCATCTTTAAAAACATTGCTCCAGATGTTGGAAGCGCAACAAATCTTTTCACCTAAACTAGCAATCTTTTGATAAAAATCTATCCATCTGCCTTATCTTGCAAAACTTAGCTCTGCTATATGTCAGGACATTGTTGTCTGTCTCTATGTTTTGCATAAAGACGTATCGGTGTTCCATTGCTCAGCTTAGATCTAATTTAGTTCCACACCCAGGATCTCCTCTTTTAGAAGATCTTTTTTTCGAGTTTTGGTGCCAGGCCTCCCAGAATACTGATGAAGTTGGTACGTTAAATTCAAAAGGTACATTGTTGATAAAATCATTTCAAAAAGCCCGCTAACCCTCAATCATAAAGTGAACTTATTGGCCGCAAAATTCTTTTAAAATATTTAATTCCATCAGGTTTTTCAATCACCTCATCAAAGTTTTTTCGAAAATAAAATCTTTAATAATACGCTTTCTTTCCCCTTTCGTTCAAAAAATTTGTTGTGTTCCAGCCTTTTTCTTGAGCATAAATATAATTAATAATTCCACCCATCGAGTTTTGTCAAATCTTCTGCGATAATATCTGTAGTTCAAGCTATAGTATTCCATCACTGTATTTTCTTTACCACCAGCTGACACAACCTGATTCCTTCGGAATTCGTTTTTTATTTTGTTTTTATTTTTTTTTTTTTTTTCTTTTTTTTATTTATTTTTTTTTTTTCCTTTTTTTTATCCCAAATTGGTTTAATTAATTTCATATATTTTTTATATTATTTTTAACCTCTACTTAGAAGTAGGCTTCATAGTATATGGTACTCATTATCTTTGTTGTAAATTTGGAGTCAGATTCACATAAACAATTTCTGTATAACTTTTATGTTCAAGAATCTTCTTCCAGAATAAAAATTATCTTAGTTTGGAGCGTTTATATGGGTAGTGATAGTTAATAACTTCTCTCCATAAACTCTGTGTGAGTGTTCGAGTTCCTTCATTATTGTTTTTTTCTTTTACTTTCATATATTAATGACATACGTACAATTATCGTTCGGTTAAACCAAATTCACGAGCACTGACTTGGAGTATTCGACTCTCCTATTTGGTACCCCCTCATATCTCACGACACGCGGGGCGGCAACATTTTCCAAATCATCAAAAAACTGTGACTCGCTCAGATCTACATCGGTTCTCACTGAATCAGCAATAATAAAAAAAACATGCAGTTGTCCGTCCAAATGTATATTGAAAGCATTTGAAAGTTCAGTTTATTCATGGCCTGGAGTTCATTGAAAGATTACTTCATGTTCCTAGTCTTTATATAACATCTATTTCGCGACATTTTCCATAGACTTTTATCGCATAAAACTGCAGTTGTTCATTCAGTTCTTGATAAAAAATCTATTTCAAAGTCCGTATGTAGCTTTGGTTCTCCTATTCGGTAAATTACAATATCAATGATACCCTTTTTTCATAAAAGGCTTCTAGATTCCGAATGCAAAATAACTCTATTCACTAGATATTGTTGTCATAAAACATAATTCCCTTGTTACAGAAGGTAAAATTTCAAATTTCTTCGAATGAACAACGTATTCAGTTTTTAATCCAGTTAAGTTGTGCACAAGTTTGTTAGTTATAATGTTCGGGAGCAAGAGTTAAATCCTTGTGGATGTTCAAGTAAATTTTGTTGTATAACAAAACAAACGGAGTAATACCTATAAAGAATCAACAGCGATCTGAGAATACCTAGCCATACATCTTCTTCGCCAGTGAGATCTCCATTATTGTTTCTTGCCACTTTTCTTTTGTATATGTTTAGAGGATTCATTCCACATGATATCACTAAACGAACGGTAGTTGTTCGCATAAGACCATAACCATAAAGTTTGTTTGCATCGACATAAAGAAAATACGTTTTCGGGCTTTGTCCTTAATCGATAATCTTCTCAAATATTGTTGCGTTATTTTGCTATTAAAATCATATCGTATTAAAAATACCATTGACGTAAACTGCCATGCCACGAATACCTTATACAATCATCCAAAGACATATTTATTATTCACTATATTCAACTTGTGAATGTTCTCTATTTTTCGTTAATTTTTAAGCATAGACATCCCATCGCGAGACTTGGAGCAGTTTAAATAATGAGCTGGATCAAGTTTGTAACAATTTAGACAAATTTTTCTGAACATTTTTTCGAATATATCAGCAAGTAACTTTTACTCAAATCCTTCGTATACATTTGTATGTGATCAAATCAGAGTAATTTTCCTAAGATTTTTCTCTTTTAATTTGATCCAAAAACGAATCAAGTAGGGTGTTGATAATCTTGCTTTCTCTCAGCTACTCTGCTCAGCTGCATTTTTGGTTAGCTCTCGATCAAAAGTGAATAGAAAAACTTCTTCCAATTTGTCAGCTCTGCTTGTCGGTGTAATCAAGTAGCTTTCAATATACTATATGATAAATTCGATGCGTATAGGAAATATCTGATTGCTGGGTAAATGTCTGATATGACCGTTAATCCAGTACAATATTTTAATAATCTCACACCTCATCATTTGGCTGGTCGTTCTATACTGAATTTTGCTCGTTCAATATTGTTCCATTCCTGATAAATAAAACTATTTGCTATGTTAGAAGTCCCCTTCTCTTCTAATAGATTTTTTAGCTAATTTTTCAATAGATGATGCTCATATAATCTGAACGTTATACTACGATGCGTGTAAAACTTGATATGAAATTAATCTTGGCCTTAACATCTTCAAACCGTCATAACCCATTTATCCTGAAATTACTGAATAATTTATATATTTTTACACACTTATGTTGGCGATCAAATCACACATTCCTATGCTGTTTTAGTCACAGTCTTTTATTGTACAAATGAGTAATCCGTAATTTGAGCATATCGTGACAGAGCAACCATAGGATGTTCTGATGGGAAATTTTTTAAATTCAGATTACACAAATTCTATGAGCAGACACCCAACGAACTTTGCCGTTCAAATGTGCGCAATGGATCGCTTACCTTTATAATAACTCCTATCATTCCTAATTATCATGTAGTAAGAACGCATATATGAATTGACCTCAACATCATAAGCAGACCATTCACAAATTTGGCATATGTTTAGAATTTTGATAGCGAAATTTCTTCCTCTTCATGTCAATTTCAATAGGTCTGTTGTACTTCAAATTATATTTTGTAGCTATGTATTTTGGATATTTTATTCGAGGCTCTTCATAACAGATATGCAGGAAGCCATTAGGCAAATGCGTCTTCATTTTTTGCTCATTAACTTATAGGTTATGTACATGATGAAAATTTTGGTCGACATTCTCGAGGTCACTTAAATATAAGAACGAAAGACACCATTAAGGAATAATTCATCCTGAATACTTGTTAGTACGTCGATTTTTGCGAGATTGTTATCTGCATGTTCGGTAAAACTCATCGTCGTAAATATGCCTTTCCGTCAAAATCCATATAAATATCGAACGTAAAGGATGAGTAAAACATTTCTTTGCTTGACTAATTAGTAAATGTTGTCGTATGACCTGGAAATGGCATAATTTGTTTTACAAACTCAGCAAAATGATCAGGCTAGAGCAACTATAGTTTGTAGAAAATGACTCAAACATCTTCAGATCACGTCGCAAGACCAACAAAAGTCTCTTATTCTTATATGCGTGGGTATAAACTGTGAACTTATCACTAATTCAATTTTACAAGTCGGATATATTAAAACATAACTAGTAGTTTATCTTCTTGTTGTACAAATACAATAAACTCAACTTCTAAACCTCGGGTCCTAAACAATCCGGCGATCATAAATTTCATAATTTCCTGAATTTGCAACGGAACACTGTTAACATTTTTCTCAATCCATAACTGTGGAGACATTTATTGACACTTTTCGTGATCTACTTATACTATGATTTGTAGACTCTCGTTTTTCAAATGTATTGTCATATGATCTTTTAAAGGGACATTGGATACTCGAATAACCCTGAATAAAAGTATCTCGTTCATGTACAAATTTGTTCGTTTTGTTTGGCTCTGTCAACATGAGTCCCTGGGTTCTCTACTCATAAGCCACATGGAGATTGAATAAATAAACGCAATAGATCTATGTAATACCTAGCTGTACGTTTTTGTTGATATATTACACAAGCTTTCTTTACCTTTGATCTATCCTTGTGGTAAATCGATATAAGACCTATGATCCTGCGGGCAATCTCATCATTTCGTGTTTGTTAAAAGCTCGAAAAATATCAGCGTTGTATTGCAACGCATTTAAATGTCCATCCTGAACCGCTATTTGACTGATTTGTGTGCTTCTTCGATAGAGATAATTTATCTAAACTACGCTTAGTGATCAACATCGTTACACACACATCAAAGATCCGCGTCAGCTTTTATAGTAAAGTTAACATTGGACCAAGATTGTGGTTCAACCCGTTTTACATAAAGTTCAGTTCGTATTCGCATGTCCAGAAGAGAGATATCCTTGTAACTGCAGAAGTTTCAACAGTGTCTTGAAATTTCTTCTCTAATAAAACTTTTAATATTGCTGGGCGCAAAATTATATAGATATTTGTACATCCTCGACATGGAATTGTCCGTTAAAATTTTGATTTAAAATGAGATTGTCTTGCAAAAGTACTCATGTATAGAATTAGATAAAACGTTCTATCATGCAACAATGATCATTATCTGGATTTGTAGTCTTCAAGAGAGGATTTTAATCCAATGTTACATTCATGTCCTTCAATCATTTATCAGACTTCAGTTTTTAATCGTTTGTTTTCAAATGACAATATTTCATGCGATTGTATTGAATTTTTTTCATCATTAAATCCTATGAGCACAACACATTCTTTTTTATCTTCCTCACACAGCTTTGTCTTTAATACACCCAGCAATTATTCTATACATGTATCCTCTTTTTCATGATCGTCACAATGTTGAATTTTCTTTTCTTACGAGCCCAATTCCTCAAATAATTCAGTTCACTTCTCGTAAAGGTTGTTTGTTTTTAAAATGGACTTTTTGAGGCTATAAATGTCGCGGTATAATTGTGTTTCAAAAATATCTTTTTGGCCGTACTGGACAGTTTATTTTACACATATTCTATAGAATATGTCAACGGTACAAAACATCTCTGATTTCATAAGTTCTATTTATAAGGTAAACAATCTTCTTATCTCTAAGAAATTTGAAAAAGTAATGATTTTTAATTGAATTTGACAGAATATCAGCACAATTTCTGGTAGAAGGATCAGTGAGTAGATTCTCTTCTATTTACTTATAGAATGAAATCTGTTAACTACTATGAATTAAATTATCTGAAACAAATCCAGTATATGTTATAATATAGGACAAAGATGAGTACTTTTATTACTATACTTGGGTTTGTATAGAGGCCATTTAAACATTCTTTAATACCTCATTTTATCAATAATTTTTCTTCTTATAACTTGGCCCAAGTACTTTATCAGTAAGATTTTTATATGTATTCTACAAAAAGAATTTTCGTTGATTCCGAAGCAGATATGAGATCATTAGATTGATTCGAAGCAGAATAGAGACTATATGTTCAGTCTTAAGAATAAAGTAGAATGGGGCAATACAGAACTATAAGGAATTAGTTCTATTTTATTAGTTCAGTGAGTTTTATATGATTCTTCTTAGTGGTTTCAAAATGAACAGTGGTAATTAATTGAGTCATTGATTTTCCTGACTGTCACGTCCATAAAGTGGTCTAAAGCCGAACCGGTCCATATAGAATCAGGATCTACTTATATATATATATCTATAACATACTTTATATATACTATATTAGATTTATAATAGTATCATGTGTGCGTGTGTGTGGGGGGGGGGGGGGGGGGGGGGGGTGGAGGGGGGGGGGGGGGGGGGCGGTGGGGGGGGGGGGTGGGGGGGGGGGGAGTGGGGGGGGGTATTGATATAATACCAAGGTTACATAAAAAGTCTGGAGATAACCCCCCCAACTATTAAGTTGTAACGACGGCTTCGACACCGGAACAAGAAAAAACATAAACTCGCCCGACCACATTTATGTTATATTAGGTGGTACCGTCTTTGCGGCGATAAAGTACTTGCTTCATTCACAAACCCCGGGTTTTGGAAGCAGCTCAAGAAATTTTAAATGCAAAAGCCCCATCAAGTGAACTGTCATTGTCATGCCCTCTGATAAAAGAAGAAAGACAATACATCAACCACAGCAATTCATAGAGGTATTCATCTTAACCCAGGGTAAATAAAACTGTGGTATGATAGATAGAGAACTGTGGTAAGTAATGACTGGCCAATTGAAAATTGTATACGAGCCAAAAACCAAAGAGACACTAACTTACAACATAGTAATAAGTAACTTTTGGGGCATCCCTAAAAACGGTCACTTTGAAGCACCCACTAGTTGAATTCTCGGTCATTTGTTACACTCTTCATATAAGGTACAAACTAGGAAAAGTGGAGAATTCTAAATGAAACACACGTATTCATTTTTTTGTTAGGGAATAAAGCGGATTTCTTAACGGGATCACAAATTAAAAAAAGAGAGATATTTTTATAAGACCACTTATCTAACAATCTGTTAATGTATTATCATTTAAGTCACAGTCTCTTGTCATTATATTACCAGCTTTAACCAGTTTAGCAGCAAGAATAATAAACCAATTAGCTTCCCCTCACCAGCGCCGACAATAGCGACTAGTGTGGTGGAAACATGTATATACAACTCCATGCAATGTTCCTGTTGAGTAATCCCATGATATTGCCTGTATCAACACATAGCGTATTTTCTCATACATCATCAATATCTCGTGGCGTATTGTTATGAGTACAAATCTGATCATCTGACTCATAATACACTAACTCCACATAGAACGTAATCGAGTGGTGTCGAAGTCCTGTGAGCTGGAGTCATGGCTTAAAACACATCAATAAACCCACGTCTACCTATCCGATTGCGATTTGGGAATAACATTATCCACAGTAGTGGAGGCTAGACTTGCCGGCTATAATGTGGAGGTGCTCCGTCTTGTGGAGAACCGAAAGACTATGTTCAAAATAACAATTCTTGGTATGCCTAGGATTGCGGGAATTATTTGGTCTGTTGGAGACATCAACTACTAGAATTCTCACATGTCCATCAAACGCACGTAAGGTAATCCCTTAAATGAAGAATGGTTCCTAATAATTTGTCCTTGCCATCATACCTACCCAAAACTTATTTTTGTTTTCGGAGATCCGTTTCTATCTGTGTTTGTCTCTTGACACCGTGTCACCATCAAGGATTAACTATACTTCCAGGAGACGACAAATTGGGTGTCTATTACCTCTTTACTTCTCACCGTCATAACTAAGCATGACAAAGTGGAGTCGCCTCCTACTCGTCGTACACTGCACATACATTATTATTTAAGTTTACGTCTGGTTATCCTATTTTGCTCACTCTACATTTCTGATGCAACAATATTGTACCCCACTTCTGAGATCGAAGCGTCAGTAGTTGTACCCTGTAAAGACATCGTAGTAGAAGATGAATTATTGTAATGGCTAGTATTTTATTTCCTATGTAAATATCTTACAAAGAAACGGATCTTCCTGCTAGAAATCCCCCACTTCCACTTCATCTTGCACGAGACGCCAGCAGTTGTTGACACATGCGGGTTTTACACAACAGACATCAACGACTTACCAGACAATGGTCTCTCAGATTCTTGCTGATACATCGGTCTTCCCAGACTTACAGATGCAGATTCTTGCACATCGAGCCTGTTTCTTTCTTCAAAACGTTTAAAAATTGTTTTTTTTCAACAGCAGATTTAGATATAGGGTTTCTATCAGTGAAATGTTTCATTAAATACCATGTCTCACATCTGTGTCATTCATGATCGAATTCTATCACCAATAACATGGGTATATTTATTGAATAATCCACATGCATCAGTATAACAATGAGTAATCTACTACGTTCCGTCGATTTGCTTAGCTCCATGATAAAATTAAAGTAAATATGTGACTCAAGTCAGTCACCGAGCAAGCACACTGAATCGGTGAAACTTTGAAGAACTATGGAGAACAATGATAAGACTATGTAGTAAGAGCGAACCAGATAATTCTGACAGACAAAAGTTTATAACGTACGTGTGAATGTACTTTATCTCTTCGCTCTGCAGTTAGGATATCATCCCAATATTTCTTTAAACATCTTTGTGTTATTTGTTTAGGGTTTTGATATTTAAACCCATGCTTCTCGTTTTTGGGATTGTTTTATGCCTTTTAAAACTAAAATAAATTTTTTTTTGAGAGGGGGCTTTTTTTATTAAAATACCTTAACAAATGAGTAGATCAACTGAGTTTGGGGACGTGCTTGACAAAGAGTAGACACTATTTAGCTGCCCTCAAAAGGTTACTTATTCAACTATCGTAGTAAGTTAGTTTATCTTCTGGTCATTAAAACAATTTCTCATTTGGCAGATACCATTTGGTTTTACCTGGGTTATGTAGCATAGGAGACCTCTAAAATTGCGTTGTTTGTTTTCTTTTATCAGGGGCTTGAAATGAACTTGATTTGATAGGATTTTTACATTTAAAAAATTTTTTTTTGAGCTGCGCCAAAATTCCCGGTTTGTGAATGAAGCAGTAATTATGGCCAAAAAATACCTCATAATATAGCATAAAATAGAAAATGTGGCGAGTTTTTTTTCTCGTGTGAGCCGTATACAATAGTTAGTTGGGGGTCTCCAGACTTTTTATTAACCCTGTATATATAAATATATATATATATATATATAGTATATTGACATACATATATATACTATATAGTATATATGTATATATATAATATTAAAAATATTAACCCATTTACTAATTTTTATCAAATATATTCCTTAAATGTAATTTTATCAATAATTAATATTATTGGAGAGCTAATTAGACACAAACTCTCTAAATACTTATTCTCTAAGTAGCTTTACAACGTATGTTGTATTCGAACGACGCAGTTCTCTAATGCTTTAATTAGCTTTTAATTATTCAATTGAGATATCAATTATATATTCTGTTTATTCCATATTGTTATATACGATATTATAAGAAGAAAACATTATAAAAAGAACAAATTCATAAAATGCTCAAAAAACAACAACTTTTAGTCTTAAAAGTATTAATTAATTAAATTACTAGTAACCAAATTTTTACTTAAACCGAGAACAAGAATGACCGTATCCACCAAACACAGGGCTACAGCAGATGAATTGTCGTGTAATTGGGGCCGCCGTTTGTTCCGCTGATTAATGACTTTTGTGACTTTCTATTACTTCTGCAACTGTAACTGAAACCTTCCATTTGTTGTTTTCATAAAGCAAAAACAAGTAAGATGCATCGAAGGTATGAATAAATAATATTCTCTTTCATTTTACAAATAGTTTATAACTCATTATCATAAAACATTTCATAAAAGTCTACAAATTTCAATCGCTCTCATAGTGGAGATTCTTAGAATTTTCTCTGACTACGAACCCTAGAATCAAAAACTACCATAATCAAAAGAAAAACAATGTATATATATAATAATTTCATGAAATATATAAATATATATATATATAATAATATATATAAATATAATATATTTCCGCCGGATCTCTCACTTGCCGGTGAATGTGCTACCATTACACCTCAGAGCTCTCACTTTTTATACGATTCAATTATTTTGTATTTGGCCGTTTCTTTCACATATGTGTTTACATAATCAAACTAACATATGATCGGAAGACCAAATACCTGTCAAATGACTTTTTTTTACAATACCACTAGCAGTTACCCACATCTTTGCACGTTGGTGCGTAGGGTTTTCACATCTATAATATCTTCAGGTTCGAGTGAATTACATTTCAGGCACCAATTTTATGTTTGCCTTGATCAAGAAGATACTTTAAAATGTATATATTTTAGCAATTGTAATTTACTTTGTTTTTGACATTTCCTGTTCCACAGTAGTTGATGTTGCTTTGTTTCAGGAACAAGGAAATAGTTATTACAGATCAGAGAAGCCTACTTCTGTCAAAGAAAACTAACATGGGTTTTATAACGTCTTTAAATTTATAGCAAAAGTTATATAGTAATATTGAGTTTTATATTTAATACTTTATATTTGACAAAAAGTATATATTAAAAAGTAAACTAACAATGACACCATCTACGTTTATTTAACTAAAAATTATTTTTAATACGGTATCTTATAACATTTAGATCTATAATTGTTATAATAGTTCAAAAGCACAGTCCAGTAAACTTTCATCTACCCATAATAAAAATGTAAATAAATATAAAATAGTGGTTCCAATCAATTAAAAATATATTTGTGCTTTCATTAAACAATGTGTATACAGAACAGATGATTTCATTTGACAGGCACCTTCAATCAATATTTTGTAACTTTAGAGACCAATGTGAGATTTTTCACTATTTTAAAGACCTGTGAGGGTAGCCCAGAAGGTTTCTGAAAAAACATTAGGGCTATATTCAAACCAGAGATCATAAGAATCTCCATGTACAATTTTAATACAATCGGCTGATAGTTTAAGCATGAAGCAAAACAGAGAAACAAAGGCACCTTCGCATTTATTATTAGGATTAAATAACCTTTTAATTTTAGTCAAATATTCCTAAATACTATATTAGGTAATTTTTTATTTAGTTAAGATTTTATTATTCATAAAATATAATAGCATCCTTCTGAAAACAAGACCAGTTGTTAACATATTCTTCACCAAATGGATACACCAAAAATGGTTGTATTGCCCAACGTTGAAGCTTTCTATCACAATAATAGAACTAAGTTGTTTTATTTTCCTCTTTTGTGCAGTTTTATAGCTATTTTATTAAAGAAAATAAAGTTTGCAGATAATTTTCAGAGAAAAGTTAAATACATTTTTTTCTCAAGAACACCAAAAACTTTATCTCGGATCCACGTAATTCATTTTAGGATTCCCAAAAGACAGACATTTTGCGGTTCAAGAGTCAAGAAGCTTTATTGTCATTAAATAAAAAATTGTATAATAGACATAGCCATAAAAATAGTAAGCATGTATAATACTATTATAATCTAGATTACACTAAAATTATTCCCTTTAAATTCTTAACATATTTGGTCCTTAAAAAAAAAAAACATTATTCCAGTAGTAGAAGTTAGTATTTTATCAAATAAAATACATAATTTATTACATAAAACTGCACAAAAGAGGAAAATAAAACAACTTAGTTCTATTATTGTGACTAGAAAGCTTCAACGTTGGGCAATACAACCATTTTTGGTGTATCCATTTGGTGAAGAATATGTTAACACTGGTCTTGTTTTCAGAAGGATGCTATTAATTTTATGAATAATAAAATCTTAACTAAATAAAAAATTACCTAATATAGTATTTAGAATATTTGACTAAAATTAAAAGGTATTTAATCCTAATAATAAATGCGAAGGTGCCTTTGTTTCTCTGTTTTGCTTTCATGCTTAAACTATCAGCCGATTGTATTAAAATTGTACATGGAGATTCTTATGATCTCTGGTTTGAATATAGCCCTAATGTTTTTTCAGAAACCTTCTGGGCTACCCCTCACAGGTCTTTAAAATAGTGAAAAATCTCACATTGGTCTCTAAAGTTACAAAATATTGATTGAAGGTGCCTGTCAAATGAAATCATCTGTTCTGTATACACATTGTTTAATGAAAGCACAAATATATTTTTAATTGATTGGACCACTATTTTATATTTATTTACATTTTTATTTATGGGTAGATGAAAGTTTACTGGACTGTGCTTTTGAACTAATATAACAATTATAGATCTAAATGTTATAAGATACCGTATTAAAAATAATTTTTAGTTAAATAAACGTAGATGGTGTCATTGTTAGTTTACTTTTAATATATACTTTTTGTCAAATATAAAGTATTAAATATAAAACACAATATTACTATATAACTTTTGCTATAAATTTAAAGACCGTTATAAAACCCATGTTAGTTTTCTTTTGACAGAAGTAGGCTTCTCTGATCTGTAATAACTATTTCCTTGTTCCTGAAACAAAGCAACATCAACTACTGTGGAACAGGAAATGTCAAAAACAAAGTAAATTACAATTGCTAAAATATATACATTTTAAAAGTATCTTCTTGATCAAGGCAAACATAAAATTGGTGCCTGAAATGTAATTCACTCGAACCTGAAGATATTATAGATGTGAAAACCCTACGCACCAACGTGCAAAGATGTGGGTAACTGCTAGTGGTATTGTAAAACAAAAGTCATTTGACAGGTATTTGGTCTTCCGATCATATGTTAGTTTGATTATGTAAACACATATGTGAAAGAAACGGCCAAATACAAAATAATTGAATCGTAAAAAGTGAGAGCTCTGAGGTGTAATGGTAGCACATTCACCCGGCAAGTGAGAGATCCGGCGGAAATATATATATATATATTATATATATATATATATATATATATATATTCATGAAATTATATATATATACATTGTTTTTCTTTTGATTATGGTAGTTTTTGATTCTAGGGTTCGTAGTCAGAGAAAATTCTAAGAATCTCCACTATGAGAGCGATTGAAATTTGTAGACTTTTATGAAATGTTTTATGATAATGAGTTATAAACTATTTGTAAAAATGAAAGAGAATATTATTTATTCATACCTTCGATGCATCTTACTTGTTTTTTGCTTTATGAAAACAACAAATGGAAGGTTTCAGTTACAGTTGCAGAAGTAATAGAAAGTCACAAAAGTCATTAATCAGCGGAACAAACGGCGGCCCCAATTACACGACAATTCCATCTGCTGTAGCCCTGTGTTTGGTGGATACGGTCATTCTTGTTCTCGGTTTAAGTAAAAATTAGGTTACTAGTAATTTAATTAAATTAATACTTTTAAGACTAAAAAGTTGTTGTTTTTTTGAGCATTTTATGAATTTGTTCTTTTTATAATGTTTTCTTCTTATAATATCGTATAAACAATATGGAATAAACAGAATATATAATTGATATCTCAATTGAATAATTAAAAGCTAATTAAAGCATTAGAGAACTGCGTCGTTCGAATACAACATACGTTGTAAAGCTACTTAGAGAATAAGTATTTAGAGAGTTTGTGTCTAATTAGCTCTCCAATAATATTAATTATTGATAAAATTACATTTAAGGAATATATTTGATAAAAATTAGTAAATGGGTTAATATTTTTAATATTATATATATACATATATATATATATAGTATATATATGTATGTCAATATACTATATATATATATATATATTTATATATATATATACAGGGTTAATAAAAAGTCTGGAGACCCCCAACTAATATTGTAACGGCTCACACGAGAAAAAAACTCGCCACACATTACACATTTATGCTATATTATGAGGTATTTTTTGGCCATAATTACTGCTTCATTCACAAACCCGGGATTTTGGGGCAGCTCAAAAATTTTAAATGTAAAAATCCATCAAGTCAATTTCAAGCCCCTGATAAAAGAAAACAAACAACGCAATTTAGAGGTCTCTATCTTAACCCAGTAAAAAATGACTGCCAATTGAAAATTGTATAAGCCAGAATAAACTACTTACAACATAGGAATAAGTAACTTTTGGGGCAGCTAAAAAGTGTCACTTTTTAGCACCACTCAGTTGATCTCTCATTTGTTAGGTATTAAAAGGCAAAAACAATCCCAAAACGAAGCATGGGTTTAAATATCAAACCTAACAAATAACAAAAGTTTAAAGAAATATTGGGAATTCCTAACTGCAGGAGGAGTACATTCCACTAGTTATAAACTTTGTCTCGAATTATCTGTTGCTTACACTAGTCTTATCATTGTTTCATGTTTTCAATACCATCAGTGTCTTGCCGTACTGACTTGAGTCACATTATACTTTAATTTTATCATGGAGCTAAGCAAACAGGAACGTATTACATTGTTAATGATGCGTGGATATGGTGATAGAATTCGATCATATGAACAAGTGAGACATTTATTTAATGAAACATTTCCTGATAGAAACCCTATATCAAAATCTGCTGTTGAAAAAACAATTAAACGTTTTGAAGAAACAGGCTCAGTGAAGAATCTGCCTAAGTCTGGAAGACCGAGATCAGCAAGAACTGAAGACCATTGTCTGGAAGTGTTGATGTCTGTTGTTGAAAACCCGCATGTGTCAACAACTGCTTTGTCAAGAGAAGTGGGGATTTCTCAGGGATCCGTTTGTAAGATTTTACATGGAAATAAATACTAGCCATACAAAGTTCATCTTCTACACGAGCTAAAGGGTACAATACTGACTTCGATCGAAGGGTACAATATTGTGATGAAATGATGAGCAAAATAGATAACCAGACATTAAACTTAAATAATATTGTATTCAGTGACGAAGCAATCTTCATGCTAAACGGGGAAGTAAATAGACACAATTGTCGTCTCTGGAGTATGTTAATCCTTACTGGAGGTGCAAGAACAACACACTCAACATCCCGAAAAAATTAACGTTTGGGTAGGTATGATGGGAGGACAAATTATTGGACCATTCTTCATTAAAGGGTACCTTACTGGTGATGTGTACTTAGTTATGCTCCAACAACAAATAATTCCAGCAATCCAGGCATCCAAAGATGATTTTGAACAAGTTTGGTTCCAACAAGACGGAGCACCTCCACATTATAGCCGGCAAGTCCGCCACTACTTGGATAATGTTTTCCCAAATCGATGGATAGGTAGACGTGGGTTTATTGAGTGGCCCGCCAGATCACCAGACCTGTCACCACTCGATTACTTCATGTGGGGTTATGTCAAAGACAGATTGTACAAAACAAAGCCACGAGATATTGATGATGTGAGAAATCGAGTTGTACAGGAAATACATGGGATTACTCAACAAACATTGCAGCGAGTTGTATTACATGTTTACACCACACTAGCGCATTGTCGGCGCTGAGGGGAAGCAATTTGTATACTTCTTGTGAAACGTTAAGCTGGTAAATAATGACAGAGTATCTGCTTAAAAAATACATAACGATGTTAGAAAATTCTTATAAAATATCTCTTCTTTTCCTTTATCCCTATAAAGAAATCCTTTATTCCCTAACAAAAAAAATACGTGTTTCATTAGAATTCTCCACTTTTCCTAGTTTGTACCTTTTATGAATATGTAACAAATGAGAGATCAACTAGTGGTGCTTCAAAGTGACAGTTTTTAGATGCCCCAAAAGTTACTTATTCCTATGTTGTAAGTAGTTTATTCTGGCTTATACAATTTTCAATTGGCAGTCTACCCAGTTCTCTATCTTAACCCAGTTTTTACTGGGTTAAGATAGATACCTCTAAATTGCGTTGTTTGTTTTCTTTTATCAGGGGCTTGAAAATGACAGTTCACTTGATGGGGCTTTACATTTAAAATTTTTGAGCTGCTCCCAAAATCCCGGGTTTGTGAATGAAGCAGTAATTATGCCCAAAAAGTACCACATAATATAACATAAATGTGTGGCGAGTTTAGTTTTTCTCGTGTGAGCCGTTACAATATTAGTTGGGGGTCTCCAGACTTTTTATTTAACCCTGTATATATATATATATATATATATATATATATATATATATATATATATATATAAGTAGATATGAATATGGGGTTCCTAGACCACTTTTGGGACAGTCAGAAAATCAATGTATAATACTGTTCATTGAACCATAAAAGAATCTATAAATCACGAACTAAAAATAAACTAATCTATAGCTGTTTGCTTCTACTTTCTTAAGCTGAAACTTAGTCAAATCTGCTTCGAATCAATCTAATGATCTCATATCTGCTTCGAATCAACGAAAATTCTGTTGTAAATACATTAAAATCTTAATGAAAAATCTTGGAAAAGTTAAAGAAAAAATTATTGAAAAAATAGTATAAAGAATTTAAATTGCCTCCTACAAACCAATATAGTAAATAAAAGTACTATTTTGTCCTATAACTATACTATTTTTTCAATAATTTTAATTCTTAGTTAACAGATTTTTTCTATAATAAATAGAAGAATCTATCACTGTTTCACCAGAAATTGTGCTGATTTCTGTCAAATTCAAGTAAAAATCATTACTTTTTCAAATTCTTAGTTAAGAAATTTTTACCTTTATAAATAGAACTTATAAATAGAATTTTTACCTTATAAATAGTAAAATAACATGTCCATACTGCAAAAAAGATATTTTTGAACACCATTATACCCGACATTATAGCTCAAAAAATCCATTTAAAAAAACAAAACAACTTTACGAAAGTGAACTGAATTATTTGAGGAATTGGGCTAAAGAAAATCAAATTGTGGATCATGAAAAGAATGTACAATATAGAAAAATTGGCGTGAATTAAAGAAAAGCTTTAAGGAAGATAAAAAAAGATCTCAATCTATTTAATGATGAAAAAATTCAATCAATCGCTGAAAAAATTGTCCATTGAAACAAACGATAAAACTAAGTCTGAAAATGATTGAAGAAATTGATAAAAACTCTTAAAGTAAAATCCGATAATATCATTGATGTAGAAGTTTTATCCTCTATACATGGTCTTTTCAAGCAATACATTTTTAACAAATTTAAACGACAATTCCATGTCGATTTACAAATATCTATATATATTATGCGCCCCAGAAATTAAAAGTTTAATAGAAAAATTTCAAGACACTGTGAAAAATAGTAAAGGATATCTCTCTTTGGAATGCGAATACGAACGAACTTTAGTAAACGGTGAACCACAATCTTGTCCAATGTACTTTACTATAAAAGCAGAACGAGATCTTTGATGTAAACGATTTTATCACTAAGCAGTTTAATAAATTATCACATCGAGAACAGACAAATCATCCAAATAGCGGTTCAGGATGGACATTTAAATGCTGCAAACAACTGATTTTGAGCCTTAACAAACACGAAATGATGAATGCCGGATCATATATCGATTTACCACAAGAGATAAAGGTAAAGAAAGCTTGTGTAAATATCAAAAAATAAAGATGACTATTGCTTTATTTATTCTATCCCATGTGCTATTGAAAAACCCGAGACTCATGTTGACAGAGCAAAAACAATACGAAAAATTTGTAAATGACGAGATATTTTCAGGTTTCGAGTATCCAATGTCCTTAAAAGATATACAATCATTTGAAAAACGAAGTTACAAATCCAAGTATAAGTATCCGAAAATGTCAATAAATATCTACAGTTATGATGAGAAATTTAACATTGTTCCGTTTGCAAATTTCAGAAATTTATGACGCCGAGTTAGAAGTTGATTTATTGTATGTAAAACAAGAAGATAAATCTCATTATGTTTTAATAACCGATCTAAATAGATTAGTGAGTTCACAGTTATCCAAGCATAAAGAAAGGAAATTTTTGTGTCGAAGATGTTTGAGTCATTTCTACAAATATAGTGCTTTAGCTGATCATTTTGAAGTTTTGTAAACAAATTATGCCATTTCCAGGTCAAACGACAACATTTACTAATTATCAAAAGAAATTTTCTCATCCTTACGTTATTTATATGGATTTTGAAAGCATATTAGAGAAGATTCCAACATGCAAAAACAATCCGCAAAAATCGACTACAACCAAGATTCAGAAGCATATTCCTTATGGTTTTTACTCTATATTTAGTGTCGAATGTGACCAATCACATGTACAAACCTATATGTTATAGAGCAAAAAATGAAGACGATTTGCCTAATGTTCCTGCATAATTGTTTGAAGAGCTCAATAAAATATCAAAATACATAGCTACAAAATATAATTCTAAGAACAAAAAACCTATGAAATTGACTGAAGAGGAAGAAATTTCGTATCAAAATTCTAACATATGCCATATTTGTGAATGGTCTGCTTATGATGTTGAGTCAATTCAATATGGTTTTACTCCTGATAATTGGAAAGATAGGAGTTATAATAAAGTAAGAGATCATTGTCACTTAACCGGCAAATTTCGTGGTGCTGCTCATAGAATTTGTAATCTGAATTTAAAATTTCCCCAGAACATCCTAGTTTTCTGTCACAATATGTCAAATTACGATACTCATTTGTACATAAAAGAATTGGCTAAACAATATGGAAATGTTGATTTGATCGCAAACACAGATGAAAAATATATAAATTATTCAGTAAATTCAGGATATGGGTATGAGTTTGAAGATGGTAAGCCAAGAAAGTTCATCAAGTTTTCATTCGTAGATACGTTCAGATTTATGGCATCATCTATTGAAAAATTAGCTAAAAATCTAAAGAAAGAAGACTTCAAACATACAAATCATTTTATACAGGATGGAACAAATATTTGAACGAAATTATAGAACGACAGCCAAATGATGAAGTTGAGATTTTTAAAATATTGTCTGGAAAAGGCATATTTCCTTACGAATTTATCGATAGTATTGAAAAACTTGATTACACAGCAGAGCTGAAAATTGAAGATTTCTATTCACTTTTGACAGATGAGAGCATATCTGAGAAAGATTATCAACACTACTTGAGCGTTTGGAACAAATTAAAAGAGAAAAATCTTGGAAATTACTCTGATTTGTACAATATACAAGATGTACTATTACTTGCTGATATATTCGAAAATTTCAGAAATATTTGTCTAAATTGTTACAAACTTGATCCAGCTCATTATCTAACTGCTCCAAGTCTCGCATGGGATGCTATGTTAAAATTAACGAAAATAGAATTACAATTGATTAGTGATTATAATATGTATTTGATGATTGAAAAAGGTATTCGTGGAGGCATTTCTCAATGTATTTAAACGATATGTTAAAGCAAATAACAAATATTTGAAAGATTTCGATAAGACAAAGCCCGAAAACTATTTACTTTATGTCGATGCAAACAACCTTTATGGTTATGGTCTTATGCAAAAACTGCCGTTTAGTGATATCATGTGGATGAATCCTAAAACATATACAAAAGAAAAGTGGCAAGAAACAATATTGGAACTCACTGGCGAAGAAGATTATGGCTATATTCTCGAAGTTGATCTAGGATATCCAACAAATTTACATGAACATCACAAGGATTTACCTCTTGCTCCCGAACATTATAAAAACAAACTTTGCACAACTTTACTGGATAAAACTGAATACGTTGTTCATTCAAGAAATTTTAAATTTTAACCTCGAACAAGGTATGATTTTGAAACATGTGAATAGAGTTATTGCATTCGATCAGAAGCCTTTTATGAAAAAGTACATTGATTTTAATACCAATATGAGAACCAAAGCTACAAGTGACTTTGAGAAAGATTTTTACAAGCTGATGAACAACTCAGTTTTTGGAAAAAGTATGGAAAATGTGCGAAATAGATGTTATATCAAACTAGGAAATGAAGAATTTTTCAATGAAACAGGCCAAGAAAACGAACTTCAAATGTTTCAATATCTTTGACGACAACTTTATAGCGAGTCACAGTTTTATGATTGGAAATTTGCCCGTGAATTTTGAACATAATGATATCATTATTAATGAAAAAACATATGAAGGAACTCAAGGTTTATGGAGATTATTAACAGACCATAACGCTCCAAAAGATAATTTATATTCTGAAGAAGATTTGAAAAAGTATACAGAAATTTTATGTGAATCTGACTCAATTTACAAAAATAATGATCCATCTACTAAGAAGCCTAAGTCAAGTAGAGGTAAAAAATATATGAAATTAATTAAACCAATTTGGGAAAAAAACGAACCGAAGGATCAGGTGTAAGAAAATACAGTGATAATAAGATTGAAATACAGATATATCGAAGATTTGACAAAACTCGATGGAATTATTAATTATATTTATGCTCAAGAAAAGGCTGGAAACAACAATTTTTTGAACGAAAAGAAAGCGATTTAAAGATTTTATTTCGAACAAACTTGATGAGGTGATTGAAAAACCTGATGGAATTAAATATTTAAAACGAATTTTGCCGGCAATAAGTTCATCTATGATTGAGGGTAGCGGACTTTTGAATGATTTTATCAACAATTTACCTTTTGAATTAAACGTACCAACTTATCAGTATCTGGGGCCTGGCACAAAACTCGAAAAAAGACTAAAAAGAGGAGATCCTGGTGTGAATAAATTAGATCAAGCTGCAATGGAACACGATATTTTTATGCAAAACATAGAGACACAAATTCCAGACATATAGCAGATAAAGTTTTGCAAGATAAGGCAATGGATAGATTTTTATCAAAAGATGCTAGTTTAGGTGAAAGATTTGTTGCGCTTCCAACAGCTGGAGCAATGTTTTTAAAGAGAAAACTAGGAATGGGAATCGAAGAGAACTTGAAATTTTAACTATATAAATGGAGGTGAACGTAAATTTCAGCAAAAATCAGAAAGAAAAAATAAAATCCGCTTTTAAGGAAAAAATACCCGTTAGTATTCAATTTAAAATAGATCAACTAAAAAATGGCGAAGATAAGATATTTTTAACAAATAGACAATACAATAAACTCGAAAAACATAAGAAAAACAATAAAGGAACCAGAATAGAATTTTCTTATAATCAGTTGAAAGAACTTAAAAATGGTGGACTTTTGAAAGATTTACTAGATTTTGGAGAAAATATTCCAGTTGTTAAAAATGCTGTTCCTTATATTCGTAAAGCTGCTCCAATCGTTAAAAAAGACGTGATTCCTATTGTTCGAAACATTTTAAATTGGTTAGATAAAGAGTTGGAAGATGTTACAGGATCTGGATTAGATGAAAAAACTTTGAATTACGTGAAATCAAACATTGAAAAAAATTTAAACCTTTAACATTCGGGGGATTGGAAGAAATCTGCAAAAATATTAAACATTTTAGAGGAATCTTCATGAGAGATACATTACCTGAAAAGTTGAGACATTTGAGTGTGGAATTGTGAATTTAGACTCGATTATGGGAAGTGGAACGCATTGGATTTGCTATTATAAAAATGATAAGAATGCATGTTATTTTAATTCGTATGGAAGAATTGAGGACAAACCACCTATAGAATTGATCCAATATTTGAAAAAATCAAGCGTCTACTACAATGATTCTCAGATTCAAGATTATAAAGATCCCCCAATTTGTGGTCATTTATGTGTTTTTGTTTTGAATGAACTGAGTAATGGTAAAGATTTTAAAGAAGTTGTTAACAAATTATTACTTAATAAATATGGATTCACAAAATATTTTTGATGTATTTTGAACACAAATTAAAACAGAAAGTATTCAAAATGTAGATAATAGTTTCAATTTTGATAGTTTGAGAAATGAGTTTCATAACAAGTTAGAAAATTTATTACAACACCTTCCAGATTCAGATATGTTTGCTGTCGAGATTGAAGATTTTAAAGCAGAATATGATAACAAACTTGCAAATTTCATGAGTTCAAATGAAGTTGCTGATAAAATAAAAACATTGGAGAAAGAAGTTGATGATGGTGTAAAAAATTTATTTACCAATTTAATGTCTCATATCGAAAAAGCTGATACAATTACTGAAGCGATCAAAGTTGAAAAGAATTATGTTAGTTTGGCTAATAAGAAAAGAATTTTCGGTGTTCGACCTGGTATTGACAAACATGATGTTGTTGTTAAAGAACAAATTTTAAAACCTCTAAAATTATCAGAAAACATCGATATTGTTGATGTTAAAAATGCCTTAGATTTTAAAGGAAAAAGAATTAGCAGTGTTAGTAAAGGAATTAATCCATTTGATGTTGTTGTAATGATTCAATTAGAAGATCATATTAAGATGTTTAATGAACTAAAACAAAATTATGAGAATCATAAACAGCATGTTAAAGATTTTACAACAGAAGTCTATGACAAGTTAGAAGTCTATGAAAAACTTGAAGAAAGAAGTAAAAGATCAGTAGACGATGTTGGTGAAATTAATGAAAAACTTACTAAATTTAAAGAGTCTTTTGATAAGTTTAGTTTAGATGCTACGAAAACTTTTGAGAATATTGGTCATAAATTTGTTGAATACAATGATTCTTATGCTGACAAATTTCAAAAAATAGAAGAAAAAACTTAATAAGTTCGAGGAAGATCTTAATATAATTATTAAAAATATTGATAAAAGATTTAAAAGTTTAGGCGGCTAAGATGACTAATTTTCCTTATATAAATGACGCTCATATACTGTGTGAGATGTAAAGAAAAAAACTGAAACAAATGATATAAAATACTATGCAAACATCAATGGAGTTAAGAGAATATCTGGAAAATGTGCTGAATGTAACGCTAAAAAGAGCCAATTTATAAAAACTTGATTTTGAAATTTTTTCTTAATATTTATATATTATTAAGAAAAAAATTTCAAAATCAAGTTTTTATAAATTGGCTCTTTTTAGCGTTACATTCAGCACATTTTTTTTCCAGATATTCTCTTAACTCCATTGATGTTTGCATAGTATTTTATATCATTTGTTTCAGTTTTTTCTGCTCTTTTTTCATTTAGAGATGGCGGGACATTACAGTGCTTTCGATCTTTTTATAATGCAACACGAAAGAGATTTGAAAAAAGAACATTGGGATGATATTTCTCAAAAATATGAATTATCCGAAGATATGATGAGATTATACGTAAACAAATTGAATTGGTATAACATTGCTAAATATCAAACTTTATCATCAGAGTTCATTCAAGAAAATATACATTAACAATTAAAAGATCATATGTCTGTTCTTTGTCTCTATCAACACTTGAGTATAAAGTTTTTGGATGAAAATAAAGATACAGTTGATTGGAACAATATTATAGATAGCGGTTACTATCCTGTGCAGATTTTATTGAAATATGTGGCCGAAATTGCAAAATTTAAGGAAGAGAATCCTGAATATGACGAAGTAGATCATTAATAAATGACTAAAATCTATTCTTATCGACTTATACATGATTAAAATTTTCGTAAAAACATCTTGAAATTTTTTCTATATAAATGGCTGACTAGAGAAAGTATGCTAGTGATATTGAAAGGGCGGAGTTTAAAAATTTCTATCCAATTAGTAAACAACATTTGAATGAACCGAATAAAAGAACAGAGTTTAATATTGATTTTGGAGATAATTTTTGTTCGTCTAACTTCCAGTTTTATATTTCTGGAACTTTAACAAAACAAGATGGTCAAGCATATCTTGGAACTGATAATGTTAGATTAATCGATAATTTTATACCGTTTTTATTTTCTAAGATTGAAGTAAGAAAACACAATAAATTGATAGAAGAAGTCGAAAACTGTGGTCAATTAAGCACAATTAAAGGAACTATTTCGTATTCAAAAAGTGATGTTATTTCTCAAACTTCTAATGGCTTTGAATCAGATTTTAAATTTGGTGTTTTTGAAGCAGCTGGAAATTTATCTCATTTTGGATTAGGATTTTTTGAAAATGTTACTATTCCGATCTATAAAGGAGGATTTTATCTAAGTTTTATAAGAGCAGAAGACGATGATGTGATTCTGAAGACTGCAACTGGAAATGGTATGCCTGTTGATGGAAAAATAACAATTACAGATTTTTTTTATTAGAGTTCCAATGATTGATTATAAAACCACGAGTAAAATTAGATTGATTGATGAAATTACAAAAAGTCAAAACATTATGTTTAATTTTCTAGATTGGCAATGTATTGAACAAAAAGGTATTTCCGGAACAACTTATTCGTTCGATATTACAAATATTTATAGAAATATCTTCAATCCCAAGTTCGTTATCATAGGTTTTCAAACAGATAGACAGAATAATCAAGAAAAAAATTCCTTCAAAGTTTGATAGTTTGGATGTAAAAAAAATCAGAGTAAAATTGAACGGTTCTTATTATTCAGATGAATTACAAAATTTAAACATTTCAGGAGGTCTTTTCAGAATCATGTATCAGATGTATCAAGATTTTAAGAAAGTTTACTGTAATAATAAGGAAATGTATTACAATCCTAAAGAATTTTTAGCGAATAGACCTATTTATGTCATTGATACAACAAAGAGTTTGACAAATATTTCTGGTTCAAAGAACGATATAATTATCAATATGGATTTTAAAAAAGCTGTTACAAACGCGATTTGTTATGTGGTTGTGGTTTCTGAGAAATTTTTAGCCTATGATGTGATTAAGAACGATATTAGAGAAATTCAGTAGTTAATGATGTTCATATTGTTCTCTTTCATTCCTTCTAAAACTTCAAAAATATACTCTTTCGCTGATGAAAAATCTCGATTTCTTCCATAATAATCTTTGTAATCATAGACAAAATATCCTAAATAGTTGAATAATAAAATAAAATCATTTCTTTTTATCTCTGTTGTAGAAATGTAAACACAAATATTTGCGCTGAAAAATTTATATCTCGGCAGACTTAGTTCCATAATCTCCATTTATAACAAAAAATCTTTCTATATAAATGGAAGAGTATAATGCCAACTGTTACAAGTGTTGTAATAGAGGAGAAATTATTGATAAAAGATATTTAGTTTGTAGAGATTGTAATTTAATTTTGTACGAAAGACCTAAACCTAAGAAATTTCGAAATAAACTAACACATTTGAATAATCTGCTTACAAAATTGCAATATGGAGGTAAAAAACAAACAAAATTTGTTACAGAATTTAGAAAACAGAATAACAATTTTTACTTATCTCTTAGAACCATTGAAAAAATTATTTTCCTTTTCAAAGAATACATTAGGTTTGTTGGTTTAAATACACACATTTATTATGAAAAGATATTACCTGTATTTTTTCATTATCTGGATGTTGAATTTGTCTACGATTTTAAGCCAGAAATCCTCGATGATTTTATAGTACACTTGGAAAAGATAAATAATGAACCTGGTCAAACAATGAAGTTGTTGGCAATTCCCTCGACTTCTCGAGTGATTGTTAGCAAATTTCATTTTTTCCGTCTTTAAACTGTTTCTATTTAAATGGAGTTCTTGAAAGAGTTGAACGCGGTTGGTGATTTCAAGTTCAAAGAATATAAGAAATTAATGGAATTAGAAGAAAATAAGAAATATAAAATTTTAAATTTGGAGAAAATAAAAGATAAATTCGGGTTTACAATAATTGCCGAGTTGGAAGATTATAAAGTACACTTACCGAACAGACTTTTGACTGTTTTGGATGAAAAAAAGATTAAAGAATTGAATAAAACATGATAAATTACACTTGGTTGTTACTGGAAAGAAGACTATTAAAGATAAGGACTGTGTTACCGTCAATTTTGTAGAATAGAAGATTATCACTCGTTCCCCAATTCATAGTACTCTTTTGATAACCATAGTTAGTGTCTCTCTTCATCAGAATCACATGGAATATTATCTATAGTAATACCTTTTGTTTCACGCAAAATATAGTGATATTTTATAAGAAAAATCTGATAGTGCTCTTTAATGAATTTTGTTGATAAATCTTGATTCTCACAAAAAAATCCTAAGGAATTCAACAATTAAGTCTTGATTGTATTCGAAAAACGTACAATATTTAAAAAATTCCATAAAATATCGATGAAAACTCTCTGTTTGTTTCTTTTTTAATTTCTTTTCAATATCTTTCGTAATTAAGTTAAATAAACAATCCAATACATTTCGTGCTTTATGATGAAAAAACAGCCCTCCATCATTACGTTCTTTCTGCAAAAGAATTTACAAGTTCAATGAATTCTGTATCGGAAAGTGTCGAAGACGGTATCAACTGTTCTATAAAATGTTTTGTTAATTCGATGAATTCATTTTTGTTGCACTTTTTAAACGCTAGAAAATTTTAGAGAGCTTGGTGAGTTCATGTTTGCTATTTAGTAGAAATTTTTTTTTATTAAAGTATGTTTTTAGTAAAAAAACTTTAAATTGATTAAATTTTATTAAGATTTCGAAGATTTTTCGTTGATTCGAAGCAGATATGAGATCATTAGATTGATTCGAAGCAGATTTGACTAAGTTTCAGCTTAAGAAAGTAGAAGTAAACAGCTATAGATTAGTTTATTTTTAGTTCGTGATTTATAGATTCTTTTATGGTTCAATGAACAGTATTTTACATTGATTTTCTGACTGTCCCAAAAGTGGTCTAGGAACCCCATATTCATATCTACTTATATATATATATATAGTATCGTCAAGAATGAAAGGCCTAAATATATCCACTTAATTGCTTTTTTGGTTTACAGTCATTTAGAGTTGTTACAATTATTTTAGTTGTTAGACTTGTGGTAGACCATCGTACCTTGTTATGCTAAATAATGGGCATAACATTAAGAGTTTTTATCTCTTACATAAATAAGAGTTCAAATATATGATTGTCGCTTTGACTATTAGCTATGTTATGATCGCTTTTTAATATCTCAGTGATACAGTTTGCAAATAATAGTAAATATTAGTTTATTAGATCTCAGACATTTGTCATCTTGTTATAACAAAATTATAGAAGTACGTTTATACGTTTTAAATGTAACCTTTTCCTCAGGTGTTATAAAACGTAATAAATTAACGTTCACTTAAAACGTAACAGGCGGCAATTCACTGTAATTCTAAAATTTTTTTCATAATACATAACTGGTGCATCAACAGCTTAAACTCCAGACTTCATAGAATAAAGGCAAGTGATACCACTGAACAAAATACAAGAGCACAAATAACAAGTGACACAATGCACTAACATAAGTGGAATACCGGGAAAAAACACTAATGTCTCCGTTTCCTGCAATATCCCAGCGAGTCAGCTTAAGTAATGACACTGGAAGGAGATGGTTTTTAGTTGTGGTGGAGGGGGGGGAGATGAACACAGTCGCCTCTGGCCAAAATTTTCCTAGATCCCACTGCCATGGTGTGTGTGTGAGTTTTTTCTTGCAGGTTTGTTTCGATGCTACTCGTTTTAGGTTTCCTATTTAATTATTTTGTAATGTCAGTTCAAAAGCCTCTTAACCTCAAACTAAGATTGACTTGGTGGTTGGTCTGAAAATATTATGTAATGCCTCAATAAGTTTGCATTTGTATCCAATACTCCTGCCGTGTATTATGTGAACTTCATCCAATTTTAAGATTCGATTTTCAGACCATCAGGATTTTAAAAATATGCCAACTGAATAATTTCAATCCCCCAAACTTAGTGCTATAAGTTTTGTAAAACATTAAAGGAAAAGGTGTAGAATCCTGTTATTATTTCAAACGCTAATGAAAAACGCAAAAAAGGATATATTAAAGCCTCAGAATAGCTATTTAGTTGTATTTTTATACAATAATTAGTTTTTGTTCAAAGTAACATAATTTTAAAGAATTAAAATGTATTTTAAAACATAAAGTAAAGCAGTTTAAAATTAGAGGACACAAAAAATTAAAAAAAGTAAAGTAAAGATGTCTTCATGTTACCAGGCGAAGTTAGGGCTAACAAGCTCAGTCTAACACAACCTGGGGAACAACGGCTTAAAGGTGACTTCTGAACCACCATCAACGGCCGAGCAGGCGGGATGCTTGCAGGGACAGGATCGCTCAGCGGTCACCCATCCAACAAGCAGCTACGCTCGACGTTGCTTGATTCTGTTATCTTGCGATAACAGTTGTACCCGCTACACTACGCCATTGCCGTAAAAAACACTTAAGGAAGAGATACAACAATTTTAGAACACATCTTGGGTGAAACTGTAACATTAGGTGAAGGAGGAGGAGCTCTTCTTATTGGAATATAAATGTTCTATTATTGAACAAAAGAAAACTCACAATTATCCAATAATTCGTGTATTTTTCACGAGGCCTTTCGACATCGAAGATGCCATCATGGTGGCATGGATATATATATATATATATATATATATATATATATATATATATATATATATATATATATATATCCCTAAATGGAAAGGAATACTTTTACTTTATATGAATGCTTATCCTTTATTGTTCATACCTAGGGGGTATATGAGTATTGTTTATTTATTGTATATTTAATTGAGAGTATTATACCATTTTGAATATAATCCAAACAAACAATCTTATTATTACTAAAACAAAGATTCTTCGTTGGTTAAGACATATCCATAATTATTGTGTTTTAAATTTTATGATAATATCTTTTGTTTAAACTAAGACATTTATCATTATATTATTACATAAAAACTCCAGAAAAAAAATCACTGAAACTGCATGAATGCAAACAAAACATTTAGGAACATTTTTACATTTATTCATAATTTTATAATTATAATAAGTGGGGAGTTTGAGAGCGCTTCTTATTGTAAATAAAGGTAGCGTGACTGATATTACATCAGATCAGACAATCTCCAAAACACTTTTATTATTTTCTCAAATCCAATTTAACAATTACTTCTCATATAAGTTTTAATATAAGTTATACATGTGGATTGGACGAAGGAATTATTTAAACGAATGTTCCATATATTCGGTGGTCATATTATTCAGCCTACAGAGTTCATGGTGAACCATGGTGGATATATGTCTGTGCAGCTCACATGTTCTGAAATAGCCTAATCTCGCTCCAAGTGATGGTTCACAACGTAAATACATTATTATATACAGTTTAATTTTAATATTTTACATTAAGTATTCTTGTTAATAACTTTTCCAAGAGTATTCCACATCATTCAATATAATTCCATTGTTTTACTATCAATAATGATCACACTCTGTGAGAAATTAGTTATTTTAATACAAATAATAAGAACAGAAACACTTATAAATAGTAAATTATATCACAAAATCTTAAGTTTGTCACTCTTAATAACATTACTGTGTATTAAACGTAGAGGATGGACGTCTCAAAGGAGTAGTACAAATTCTAAAAGTAGAGGACATACACCTCAACAACGTAGCATGATAAAAACAGAGTATACCTCCTTCAAAGATATATACTATTATAAAAGCAGAGATTATTTAATTAACAAAAATCAGTAATGAAATTAGTAAATATTCACCTAAAGCTTTAGCATGAGTAAACTAATTACATTTTAAATGTATTTGTTATGCTTAAGATCTAACGGTTTAAAACTATTGAATTTAATGTTACTTCTTGTATGATACATTCGTAAATAATATTTATTGATTTATATTTTCATTCCACTTTGATACAAAAATGTATACTCTAGTACGCCACATTACGTATTGATTAACATAACCTGTACATTATTTCATTCCCGAGACGTCCTACAGACAGGCAGACAGACACACAACTATAAAGAAAGGAAAGTCTTGTATCCCCAGTCAGAGAAAAGAGAAATTGAATTAGAACTATCTTACTTTGAAAGTGTGTATATAGACCTATCACAAAGTTTAGGAGCAACTTATAATGAAGAAATGTACAAAACGCTGCTTCTTCAGTTTTGCAGATAAACTTTAAATATTTTAAAGATTAAATGAAGCGACGCCTGACTCATCGCCCTTTTAACTGTCATTGATGACGAGAGTACAGCAATACGGGCCCACACCATAAACTTTGGGCCCGAATGAAGAGAAAGCCAATGAAATCATCTTTACTTAATTTTAATCTCACGTTGAGAAAATTAAAAACATTCTGCTAATTGTCCAGTGAATTATTAATAAATTGCAGTTATTAGTCATGAAAGTTATTGAACTCAACATATGTAGCACATCAAAATTGGGATTAAAATAATCTAAACAACTATCGATTTTTAACATTCAACAACAAATATTTAAATACGTATATATAGCCTTACAAACAATTTATTATTTTATTCTATGTTTCCAAAGATGGAGTGACGGTTTATAAGGTATATTCAAACATTAATATTGAATATAATTGTATCATTATAAATAGTTACACGATTCTTAATATGAAAAATTATGTAAATACATAGCATGAAAATGAAACATAAATAATGATGTAGGTTATAAATATATTTAATCAAAAATATAGATTACAAACCTGAAGCTGGAACGGACTCGCCACATTTGCAGTTTATTAGATTCAGTTCACTTAATTCTGTCAACAGGATCACTTTTATTACCCGTGCCCATATAATGTCGATAGGGTAAGTTCTAAAAACTAAAAGAAGTAAAAAGCGTTTACAATGTTTGTTGTCCATCAGTTATTTGTAAGTTATTTATTTAGTGTGTTAAGTTTAGTATAATTAATTGACAACATTGCCAACTTATGCAGTATAATAATAATTCATTTAAACTTGCTAGCTAACATTTTCGACTAATAATACTAATGATAACACCGGTATTTCACATGTAAGAAATCATTTGTGTTTGGAAAACAATAACGTATTAAGAAACTGTTACAAATATGAATTTTATTCGTTGAGCGAGCGATGGCAATGAAGTTCGTTGTGAATGTTAAACGGTTATTGAAAGTTTTATCAAATGAAAAGCTAATTTAATAGTAATAAATTCGTTTAAAAGTCAGAGAATTTCTGTGAATAGACGTTGTATTAAAAAGTTCTCGTAACAGCTTCATTGTATTAATGTTGATCAACAGTTACCAGTTACCGGTTACTACCACTTCAGACACGAAAACATTTCCAAAAATCAGTTTTAATGTCTTCCATAGTTTTCGTTCGTGAAATTGAGACCCATATTTCCCAAACCCTGTGAATTCAATATATATATATATTATATATATATATATATATATATATATATATATATATACAGGGTGACTCTAAAAGGACTTTACAACTTTGAAATTATATAGATATTTATTGACTTTACTTACAGACTTGAAATATATGTCGTTTTTGTAGCAAATTACTTCAAGTTTATTGTGATATTCTTATTTCGGTTCGATGTGACTTCCCAAAAATCCCAACGGTAATCAATTTCTCGCCACACACCCCGTTCTAGTAAATCTGGCGTAGCTTCAGCAATCGCAGCTATGATTCTTCTTCTTAGATCTGCAAGACTGGCTGGTAGAGGTGGAACATACACTTTATCTTTAATGAAACCTCATAGAAAACAATCCATAGGAGTCAAATCGGGGGATCGAGGTGGCCATACAATCGGTCCTGAAATCCCAATCCAGCGACCTGGAAAACGACCGTTTAGGAAATCCCTAACATCTGTTAGGTAGTGAGGTGGTGCTCCATCTTGCTGGTAGTAGAAAGGAGCATCCTGTTCTGTTGTTCATCTTCATCAATTTGAGGAATCAAAAATTTCTGCAACATATCAAGGTAAACGATACCAGTGACAGTTCTCTCCATGAAGAAAAATGGCCCGTACACTTTACATTTACTCATCGCTCAAAACACATTCACTTTTTGACTGTCCCGAACTCGTTCAAGCGATTCTTTTGGGTTTTCGTTCCCCCATATTCTGCAGTTATGAGTGTTCACTTTACCACTGAAATGAAAGGAACTCTAATCACTGAAAATTATAAAGTTCAGGAATGTCTCATCTTCCCTAATTCGATCCAACATTACAGCACAGAATTCTCCACGAGCAGCTTTATCTAAATCAGTGATATGTTGTACCATCATAAGTCTGTATGGTTTTAAGTGCAAACGACCTCCGTAGCACTCGTCAAACTGTCTTTTGTGGAATTCCTGTCTCCACAGCTTCACGCCGCGTTGATTTTTTAGGACTACGGGCAAAGGTTTCCCTGACCTGTTCGATAGTAGCATCACTAACCTGTGGGCGACTGGCGATTTTTCATGACGAACACAACAACCTGTCTCGACAAAATTCTTGTGCTAACTGTAAATAGAAGGCCTGTTTGGAGGGTCTCTTCCGTATTCTGTGAAAACTCTACGCTGAACACTTGTAGCAGAGTTTGTTTCATGAAAGAATAACACACAGCGAGCACGCTCTGCACCAGTGAAAGTAGCCATTTTAGTACAGACAAAGCTGGCGCTCGCAGTGGTGGAATTTGGTACTATAGCACTACGGGAGTCAAACTTGGAGTAATTTGCTACAAAATGACACATATATCAAGTCTGTAAGTAAAGTCAATAAATATCTATATAATTTCAAAGTTGTTAAGTCCTTTTAGACTCACCCTGTGTATATATATATATATATAAATATATATATATATATATATATATATATAACCTACAAAATCCCTACTATTGTTTAAAAACAAATAAAAAAAAAACACTCTACTACCTTGATATTAAACAAATTACATTGTTGGTTACATGCAATACCAAAAACAATTCTAGAGTTACTATTATAGTATTATATTATGTTAATTAAATACATTTTTCTAACTTATTTTTGCTCTATTGTGCACTCATAAGGACATATTCAACCATTTCAAAATCTCATTCAATATCCACGTGGAAACTTTGAAATTACATTAGCTGCAACGGCAAACATATTTCATAAGCTGTTGTTAAGACTGTATTTAGAGAACGAGAAAACACTCAGGCTTTTATAAACAATACTATACTGTAAGTTTTAATTTTTGAAGTGTACATTAAATTTAAAGAATAATATTCCAATTTCCGTATAAAGAATTTCATTTTACTAATACATATATTAATATATATGTAACAATCCTTTTTGATATTTTCCTCTGATAGTGTATTTAACATGGGGAGTTCTTTAAAAGACTCGTAAAATTACTAGAGTGAAATGGATTAAGTATTTAAATTAAAAAGACCATACCAATTTAAAAGTTTTGAACATTGCAAAATATGTAAAACTCAGAATACCTGTGACGTTCTAAACCCGTAGCACTATGGTGTCGAAAAGTTTGAAGATTTTACATTCATGCATAATACTTAAGTTGAGTAATCATAATAAACATTTCATAAATCGAAATAAAAGGCATTATAACAGGAAACATAATCTGAGAAACAATGTTTATTTTCATGAACTGGTATTTATCAAATCCAGATATATTTACGACACTAATTGTCTTGAATAGAAAAATATCATTATCAGATATAATAAATTTTTTATATTGTTATTTTAAAATACGTTTTCTATATTTTTAATAAAAACACGTACAAACTGTTTTTTTTTCCGTTACATTTTCTATTTAAAGTACGAAATTACTAAAAAAAATTAGATTACTCACTAGTTTAATGTTATGTATTTTAAAGCATACAGATTGTTTATCCATCGTAATATCAATATGACAATCATTGGTCCAAAAAATATGACATATTAATGCAAATGAAAAAATCATGGTCAGTGTTATATGGGTTTTATATGAATATCATTGTTACACATTCGTGATTTAGGAAGGTCTCGCATGCTTGTTCGGGTATAAACCAACACATTGTAGCAGAACGAACCTGGCATTATAAACTACGGACATGGTGTTGCTATTTTATGACACCATACCATTCAATTTAGTACTGTATTGTTGTGTTGTTGCCGCTATATTTGTTACTGGAATCCCAAATGATGCTCATGGCATATGTATTGGGTTAAAAAAATCCGACTTGCTTTCTGTTGTGTATATAAAAATATCGTAAATACTCGGATAAAGTGTATTACTGTGGCTTATACGGAGATAATATTAACAAATCTAAACAACAAAGATGTATTAAAAGTATAAGTTAATATACACAATACATATAGTTTGGATAAATTTATTTAAAATTGTGAACATAATAATAATTATAATGAAAGTAGTATACTTTGGCCGTTCCTGGGACAAAGCACCTGAGACCGGTTCTGTGACAAACCGTGTGAGACCGAATCTGGGACAGAATTTTTAGAGAGCGACTAAGAGTGTGAGTATGGGTAGTCAGAACCGCGCCCCGCGAATCACCACACATGTCATCGCTGTCCCGTCACCGCCACCGCGCAGACACCACGCGTTTTTATTTACCACAATTGTGAGTATGTATGTGTTTGTGATTTACTGATCAGATCTAAATAGACGATGTTGTTTACGTGGTTGTTCTGGAGCAGTTCGTTGTTTTAGTCTACAAGTGTGATTGTGATCTGTTGAATCTTTCGTAAACCGCTCCGAAGAGGTATGTAGTGTTTTTTCTTGAGGTATTTGAGATATTTTGTAGCCGTGTGGTACATTAAGGGAAAAGGAGTAGAGGATTGCTGTCTCCAAATGTTTGTGAGAGTGAACATCATGATTGACAAGACTGTTGTTGACAATATTGCAGTGTATCTCGATGACATCAACGGCTCTGAGATTCGATGGATTCGATGCAATTACATTTTCATTTGAGTTGAAGTAAGACAATTCTTTTTGTAAGTTTGTTGCATCAGATTTTTCAAAACCTAAGAGATCACTAACGGTTTTATCCAAGTAGAATTTAATTGGAGAATTAATTGATATTTTGTCACCATCTTTAAAGATCTTCAAATCATCAGAATTTATACTAAGATTCAACGATTTTATGTAATCTCTGAAACTCTTTTAAAGTCGTTCAATGGTCCAGTAACCGCATTGAAGTATCAGTGGTTTCGGAATGAAATGTATTTCCAAGTCCCAAAAATAGACTTTTGCATGTTGCAACAAGTTGTATATGTTGTTCTCAGAGTAAAATCCAACAAGAGCCATATAATACTCTGCGTTTGAATCCAAGTGGATGGGGTGTTCTAGATGGAGGGTCAGTACAGACTCAGTTCCAGTTAGTTTGAGTAATGGCATGGTTGCAGTTTTTATATACTTATAATTCTATACAAGTTTTAGATGAAGTTACTTCCATCATGGAAGTCTTCAAAACCTCTTTCCATATATTTTTTATTTCGTTGTTGGATTTTTTCTGCATGATGTATATCTCGCTTTCTAATTCACTCAATTGAACTTTGACTTATTGTTTCTTATATTACGAAGAATATGTTCCCAGTCCTCACCAGCTGAATCTCGTCGTAGAACCTCCAGGCACAGATGTCTACAGATAGGAGGATCATCAAACCCCTGAATACGCTCTGAGTTATAAACCAACCCTTTTGGTCCCAAGTACCTGACTACTTCTATTGGAGGATTGACATCGCCATATGAATCAAAATAGAATTTCTTTTCATCACGTTTCACATAACACGTCCAGTGAGTACCACCAGATGAAAGGTCACCAAGATTTACAATACCACGTTCAATATTTGTAGGTTTGTCTGGAAGTAACTGTCGCATGAAAACACCTCTAAACTCATTAATGTTTAATATACCTGCTAATTTTTCTATTTCACCAAGAGACAGCGGGAATATCTCTTTTTTTATTCACAGACAACAATGCATCAAGCTTCCGACCAATACGTCGTTTCAACCCTCTACCCGTAGGGTCTTTTTCAATAATGGTGTCCAACTCCTCATCGACTAAACTCTTTAACCAAGGTATACATTTTTCTCTCAGTAAAGGAGCCACCTTTCTTCTTATTAATGGAGAGATGAAGCGTTTACCTCCAGGAACTGACGAATCCACCATTTCCATAATTTCCTTCAAAAACCCTCCTTGTTTATTAGATACGAGTTGGTTGTAACTTAGAAGCAATTGTAAACCTTTTTTGTTCTTAACAGCTCTATAAACGGCTTTGTGTTGCTCTCCAGAAAGAAGTATACGGTCACTTCCATGAGACAGCTGTTCATTAGATAATCTGATTACTGTAGGTTTCCGTCTTTTGTACGCTGTACGAAGCTTACGTTTTTGAGCTTCGGATAGCCGAACTGTATAATTATGCTGACTTTCCATTCTATACGCTTTCTTATATACAAAACACTGACATGAAAACAATAATTGCCCCAACTTATGAAAAAAATAAATAATTTTTATTTTACTTTTTTTGTTATTTTTTGTTTTTTGTTTGTTTTTTTTATTTGTTTTTACAGGAATTTGATTATGTTTCGAGTAATTTCATATGAGAAATGTGCCTCAGATACAACGACAAAATATGCTGTGGTGCCGCTGCTCCCCTGTGGAGATGCAATAGCTTTTACAAAATCTAACTCAATCTGAATGTCACTTCGAGATCTGTCTGTTGTTGGTTGATGTAGATGTGTGTCAATTACAACCAAAGGTGAGTTATCAATAAATTCTTTCAGGTTTACTAACACGTTATTGTCTCCGAAGTTTATTTTTCGGAACCCTAGGTACTGATCGTACATGATCCTGTATATACCATTAGTAATATCAAAATTCTGCAATTCCTGAGGGTACCTTTCTCCATTAATTTTCACAGACACATTTTTTATGTTGCAGCTGTCAAATCTACTAGGATCTTTTGCCTGGGTGTTTGTTCTGTTTGTGTGAAGTGCGATTATAACAAATCTAGGATTGTACACATTTCTGTAAACACTTATAATATCGAAGCTGAACGATGAACCGAACACCCCTCTTTTGTCGATGCATTGCCATTGAAAGAAGTTGTAGACTAAAGCATCCTTGTCACTCAAATGTTTCAAACCATCAATTAACTGGATTTTGGAAGTGCTGGTATAATCGACTATGGGGACTCGTAACACAAACGACTCTATCACAATTTTCCCATCGCCAGGATCCGTTTGCTGTGGACCCTGCCCCTTTCCAGTGAAACAACGCATCATTATCTTCATTCCTAGTAAATGTGATTTCAAAACCTCCCTTGTACATCGGGTAACGTAGGTGGTCAAAGAACCCTAATCCTAAATGCCCAAGTGTACCGAGTACCTCAAACTTCCCACCTCCTGTAAACGATGATGAGAAACCACTACTTGAGAGTGTTTGTTTTTCAGTGTTACTGTAACTAACAATCCCCTTTATAGTGCTGGTGATGCCGGGGAGTTCTACTGTGTCGATCAATGTATTTTGTTTCCTCAGCTCTATTCTTGAAAACAAGAAGACCGTGAAGTTGTCTACCAGTTTGACGGTAGAGTTAGTTTGATAATCAGATCCATCAGATTTTTGCACATACTTTCCTTGAATGTGGTACATTACGCGTGAATCATAAAATGCGTCTCCATGATCCAGTTTGAATGTTGTATTGTTGTTGGGTGCATTGAAGTTGAGCTCTGAAACTGGCATTACAGTTCTATACTCACTTCTTGCTATACCGCTCGAAAATTCAATATACAGTTTCTCCATCACTGGTTTTACCACTGATCACTGTTCTAATATATCCTTTCTTATATATAGGGTAAAAAATATTTGCTTTCATTGCTTTATATATCTGATGGGTAGATACATCCTGAAGTTCCTAACCCCATACCGAGTTTACGCTTCAACCACATTCCTCCTGTTGTTGCTAGGCCGACCATACGCTCATTCAAGTCAGCATCATCTGAGGTAACCCTCTCCCAAGCTTTCTTTTGTAATATTTTGTCCGCCTCCCACCTGTCTTCTGTGTTTTTATGATCCCTATACCATATATCATGCTTATTACAAACTTAATCGAGGGGGTTAATTCCCTTATCTCCCCTAGCAAGTCTCTTGTCAAGCTGGGTGCCGGGCCCACAGTAGTTGTACGTATCAAGATTCCTGTTCTTGGGCGCATGTAACTCGAATGGTAACTTGTTTAATGATGTCGTTCAAAAGCCCTTTACCTTCTATAACATGTTTCAGGCAAAACAGACAAACATCTGACTAGGTACTTCAACCCTTTAGGTGTAGCAATTAGGTCTTCCATTTCATCGTGAAGGAAATCAACCACAGACAGTTTTTCATTATGAAAGTTGTTGTTTCCAGCTTCTTCCTGAGCTTGAATGTAGTGTAACCTGTCAATGAGGTTTTTGAAGTTCTTTATGTACCTATATTCAACCGGACTTTCATTGTAAACCTTTAACCCTGAACCAATTGTTGCCACTTTTCCATTCACCAACTCATCCCAAATAGGTGTTATCATATGTTTCCACTTTAGTCCTTGACTTGATTTGGGACGACTACTTTTGGGGATTGTTTCTTTGGAAAAGCGAGTTTGTCCTCACCAATATGTCCTTGTAAGAGTTCCAGTCTTCATCGGTGTACAGATCCTTCTCTACTATATTGTTTTTCGTCAACAATCTCCAAAGACCCTCAGTCCCTTTGTATTTCTTTTGAGAGCTGACTAATATAATGTCATCATAATCAAATGTAATCGGTTCGGAAACCGATCATCGGCTGCTTTAGATTTTCATCGTACCAAATACCAAACTGTTTGTCGTTGGATTTTGGAAGGTATCGGGCTCCTAGAGAACCAAGTATTTTTTAGAATCAATCAACTGTTTCATCAATTGCTCTTGAGGTTGTACTTCTGGCTCATCATCGTAATCTGCATCCTCAAACGTTCGACGATCTGATGCTTGAGGTTGAAATCTTACCAACTGTTTTCATACGGATTTGACTACGTATCTTTGGTGTTTCCAATTCTCTATGTTGTTGTTCCCTAATGGCTCTGGTGATTGGTTCGTACTTTTTCTCATTTTCACGAAACATCTTCTAACTCTTTGAAATGGGTCTGAGCAAACTCACTTTGTAATTTCCGGTTTAACTCATCCAACTTTCTAGCTTTAGAAACAGTGAGCGGTCGATCATGTGTTATTGATATGTTACGATTGGCAGACGTCTCATTAGCATTTTATGATATAGTATTTTTGTTTGAGAAGTTTTTTAATTCATCCTGTTCAGCACGTTTGAACTTTGCAGCCAAGACACTCTGAATTTTTTCAAGTCGCCTTGCTTCTTTTGCATCTAGTTTATTCGCCATGTTGTATACTTATAGTAATAGATACAGAGTTATTTCTTCAAATCTTTCAAGTCACGTTTACACTGGAACGTCAAATTACGTTTAGAGAACGTCAAATTACGTTTAGATAACGTCAAATTACGTTAAGAGAACGTCAAATTACGTTTAGAGAACGTCAAATTACGTTTAGAGAACGTCAAATTACGTTTAGAGAACGTCAAATTACGTTTAGAGAACGTCAAATTACGTTTAGAGAACGTCAAATTACGTTTAGAAAACGTCAAATTACGTTTAGAGAACGTCAAATAACGTTTAGAGAACGTCAAATTACGTTTAGAGAACGTCAAATTACGTTTAGAGAACGTCAAACTACGTTTAGAGAACGTCAAATTACGTTTAGAGAACGTCAAATTACGTTTAGAGAACGTCAAATTACGTTTACAGAACGTCAAATAACGTTCAGAGAACGTCAAATTACGTTTATTGACCAAATTACGAAAACGTCAAATTACGTTTAGAGAACAAATTACCGTTCAGAGAACGGCAAATTACGTTTTTAGAGAACGGTCCCAATTACGTTTAGAGAACGTCCAAAATTACTTTTAGAGAACAATATACGTTTTGAGAACGTCAAATTTACGTTCGTCAAGTTACGTTTATAGACGTCAAATTACGTTTTAGAGATCGTCAAATTACGTTTATTTGAACGTCAAATTACGTTTTCCAGTGAACGTCCAAATTACGTTATAGAGAACGTCAAAATTACGTTAATAGAGAACTCATCTATTACGTTTAGAGATCGTCAAATTATCGTTTTTAGAGAGAACGTCAAATTACGTTTTCATAGAATCGACCAATTTTACGTTTTATAGAACGTCAAATTACGTTTAGAGAACGTCAAAATTACGTTATTGAACGTCAAATTACGTTTAAAGAGAACGTCAAATTAGAAACGTTTACAGTAGAGAACGTCAAATATTACGTTTAGAGAACGTCACAATTATCGTTTTTACGAGAACGTCAAATTACGTTAAGAACGTCAAATTACGTTTATAGAGAACGTCAAATTAGCGTTTTTAGAGAACGTCAAATTACGTTAGAGAAAACGTCAAATTACGTTTATTGAACGTCAAATTACGCTTAATTAGAGACACGTCAAATTACGTTTAGAGACGTCAAATTACGTTTTAGAGAACGTCAAATAACGTTTAGAGAACGTCAAATTACGTTTAGAGAACGTCAAATTACGTTTAGAGAACGTCAAATTACGTTTAGAGAACGTCAAATTACGTTTAGAGAACGTCAAATTACGTTTTGAGAACGTCAAATTACGTTTAGAGAACGTCAAATTACGTTTAGAGAAACGTCAAATTACGCTTATAGAACTTCAAATTAACGTTTATAGAACGTCAAATTACGTTTTACAGAACGTCAAATTACGTTTATACTAGAACGTCAAATTACGTTTATACTGGAACGTCAAATCACGTTTGCTGTAACGTTGTACAACGAAGTATTACTCAACACTTAGTTTCCTTTTTAAATTGCACATGTATTTCCTTTTTTTGTGGTTTAGCTGTTGTATTAATAGATATGAATCCATGAGGTGTTTTCCAGCACTCAAAACAGAGAGCCTCAAATTGGTTGAAAGTCATGTCAGAACCTACAAAGTCCTGGAACACTCTCTTTGTATAGTACTTGTTCATTGTAAACAGACACAACAGATTAACATTGTTTCGTATGACCTGCATATCAACCCGACCATAGCTCTGACTCAGGTAGACACAAGAAATCCCTTTATGACGTCCTCTAATGAAATAGTCTTTGATTTTAGTTTGCTCTTCTAGGAGGCAGTCATCGAATACCACAAGTGAGTTTTGGTTTGCAGTCATGGATAGAAATGAGATCTTGACAGGACGAATAGAAAAACGCTATGTGTCTGCTAAGGTTTTTTTCTAATCTACTGTATTGTTCACGCAGATCTACATATGCAGGTTGTTCTATTGAACGACTAAACACGTATAGATTCTTGAACGGAACTCCATCTTTGTTGTAAATGAAATTCAATAACAAGTTCGTTTTACCACAATAAGTTCGTCCTACAATAAGACACCGTAACGGTCTAGGTAAAAGTTGGTCTTCGAATTTCTCTCTGCAATACACTTGAATTTTCATAGTATGTTCTCTTACATACATTTACAATTTAACAGTTTTCGCATATTCTATGATGACCCCATGCTAGGGTTCGGATATTGTCTTCGAGTACGAAACGCTTGTCGTCCTTTGATGAAAGTACCACTTTATGGTGTTCTACGCTGTAGAGATTGTGTGCTTGACTCCGAATTGTATTCATCGTTTTTTAGTGCTCGATGTTACTAAACAAACAGTCTTTATAGTTGCTAAAGGTAATTTCATTTTCAACTACAGCTTTTTTCACACCCTTAGACCTCTTTATTTAAATGGGTTGTCTTCTATATTACTCGCATACATCTTGGATCGTAGTCCTACAAACTCTCGCATGATTCGACCATTAAGTTCATCTTTCATTTTACGCAGAACTTTTTTGTTTACGTGGGGGAGCCCATATTGGTTGGGGTTGGGGTAGTCACTTGTATCAAATAATCCAATTATATGTTTCATGTCTTCGTAGAAGTTTTTCGTTTTGATGTCATATATCAGGGAATCGGTATCGGTGTACACCATTTTTATATTAGATCCATACTTATCTTTCATTACATTGTAGTGGAAATTCATACATCAGTGTCTTTTGATATGTCTAGAATACTCATACCTACGTAAAATAGGTTTATTTAACAAAAGTTTTTTCTTACTAAAATGTACAGCAACTAGGTTTTCTGTAAAGATGGTTCGACTCTTTAAAGTTCGGTTTGCTAACCCATCTTTCCACTAATTTGGATTTAGTACCCAAACGAAATGTCCACCACGATTTCTCATATTTTCCATAGTTTTTCCAAAAACTGAGTTGTTCATAAGTTTGAAAAAGTCTTTCTCAAAATCATTTTTCGCCTTTGTACGCTCCATGGTATTCAGATTAATGTACGGTTGCAACCAATTGCTTTGACTGAAAACTAAGAACTCTATGAACATGTTTTAGTTTCATACCCAGACTCAAATAAAGCTTTATATTTTTTGTAGTGTACGACATACTTTTCTTTGCTGTAGAGAGTTTTGTCAGAAGCTTAGCCATTTTCGATCCTGGTGGGACTCTACGTTCTGGAGCGAGAGGTAGATCATAGTGTACGTCGTGTAGTTCTTCAGGATATTCCAAATCAACTTCTAATATGTAGCCTGTGGGTGAATCGTCACTAACTTTCGTTACATAGATGTCTGTACTGCTCCACTGAAAGTTTGCATATGGTAGTTTTACAGACATTGCCCACCCATACAGGTTGTTTGCAATCCAAGTACATGAGGTAATTGTTTGGTTTCGATTTGTCGTAGTCTTTCATGTAGAGATTGTTTGCCTTCGCATATCGATGAGAACACTGTGAAATACCACCACGAATACCCTTTTCAACCATGAGTGTACCATATCGATGTCAGTCAATAGGGACAGTTCGACTTTTGTAATTTTTAGGCATTGCGTTCCAAGCTAACCCAGGTGCTGTGAAATACCATGCAGGATCTAATTTGTTTTCCATAACATCTGCAAGCAGCAAGTCATCGGTTTCGTTAATAGCATTGTATATTCTTTCATGTTCTGAATGTTAAAGGCGGTCCATACATCGCACGCATGTTTGTAATCTTCATTTGTTTATGTGTTGTTTATTCAGTCTATTGTAAAATTCTTCTTGACTAGGTAGTGATGTTTCACTATATTTTTTCTGTACTGTCCATGTAGTCGTAAGGGTACACTCCTTTTCGTAGCAATAAATTGACGTCCTTACCATAGTAATATGTTGAGATGTGTTTGAATTGAGATCTAGTCAGAGTCTTTGCCAAACCTATCGAGACTTTGTGACATGAACTTAAATGAAATCGATGAATCGTAGTTCAATTCCACCTTCCACACTGACCGTAAAGGAAATGTACCGCTCCTCGTTGTTGGGTATCAATAATATGCGATTTTTGGAACTTACCAAACTCTTTAATGAATAGGTGAGTGTCGTAACCTGCTAAATTATGAATGAAAACAGGAATGAACCTAGGTTTTTTGAAATTGATGTTACACTTGTTGTGAGCTGCTCCTCTAAACAAACCCGTCAAAATGGTTATGGTCTCTAACACGATCATCACCAAGAAAATTTCCACAGATATGACATGTAGTTGTAGATTCAAACATTTTCCTGTTGCTCTTTTGTCATCAACTGCATGGGGACTATTGCTTCACTCTTGTAAAGTTCATTAATCCTTATCGACTCCTCAATCAATGATTTTACAAATACATATGCAGCATCGTCTCCAAAGTATTTAATCGGTAGTTTGGAAAAGCCGTCCTCTGACACCCCATACATACAGAAGGGAAATGGCATTATGTTTCTGATATTTAATAGTGAACGACTGATGATTACCATTACAATCCACTTTACACGGTTGACATGTTGAAATAAGTGCTAGACCAGCATTCAAAGTCTGCGTAATACACAAAGGTCACTCTCATTGAGCAATTGAAATCTTTAAATCTAATTACAGTTCCTGGCTCTGGTAGTTCCAATTTCACAGCATCGTGTATGTTACAGTCTTCTCTATGAGTTAAATCCTCTCTCGTAAAGTGTTGCAAACGCCTATTGCATATCCACATCTTATGTCCATTTCGTGAGATCTGTGAACTAACCAAACGGGACATATCTTTGATCCAGCAGTGGTGAGTGTTTGTTTTTTCTCTGATAAACAGTAGATTAACATGTTTTTCCATCTCGTTATCAGTTATTCTCAGCGGGAATATATCGAACTTGTCATCATAAGCATAGACATTAACAGAAATTCCACTACGTCTTTCAAACTTTGCTATATCATCAAGTTTCATGGGGCATTCGCAAGTTGCTAGTGCATGAAGCAGCTCTCGTTTGAAAGGTTCGTAATTGCTGATTCTTTCTGGATGAACCTTAACTGGATGTAAAGCTGCCAGAATAGACCACATAAAACATTTCTGATCTTCAATTTTTACATTAATAACAGCCTTTTTGGATTGAATCTGTTTTGGTAGAACCACATAGCTGGATCCGTGAAAAGGAACGTATAGGTTGACTCTGATCTTTTTCTTTCACACTTTTTAGTGACCATTGAGAACCGTTTGCCTCAAACTCCTCCATCTCAACCAACATCTTAAGTTTTTGCTGAGTTATAATAGTCAGACAGAGACGTTGTCGAGTAAAGAATTTCATTTTTTGTTTTAAAGTTCATGACTTGAGTCACCTCCACATCGTTTATTATTTTCTTGAATTCAGCATGATAAACCATGTTTACCTTAAGATTTTTTTCTGTTACAGCTTCCTGAAGTTTTTCAACAACGAGTGGTTTGCATATCTCAAGAAACATTTTTTGGATCTTTGATTCCCACGTTTGTTCATAATCACATTACGTTTTCAATCTTCCCCGTGAATGCCGACTGGACTTCTGATATTTCATCAAGTATTGTCTGTGACTCCTCTGGAGTACGTACCGGAACCAGATGAGGTGTTGAAGGTGATTCTGTTTTCAGACAGAAGCTGTCTCTCTTCCCATGGTAGGGCTAATCGAATTCTCACTATTTAATTGTTACTAGTCGGTGTCTCACTAATAATCTTTTTCACACCTGTAGGAATCTTTTGTGGTTCTAGTCGGTTTTCGGATCATCGCTTCAAGAGCTATGTCGTTTGTATTGACCTTCGGTACTTGTTTGATTTCCCTTGGTCGTTTTTGGGTATTTCTTTTACCAGCATGTTGATGTCTGGAGTGGGGGTGCCGGCAGTCTTGGTGTCAGTCTCGTAATGGGTAATTATTTCACTCCTGTATCGAGGACCTTCATGAAGTGCTGACAAACGGATATGGCGTTTCGATTGTTTGTGACGGTTCCAGTTGGATGACTCTAATTGGTGTTTTCACAAATCCAACACATTTTACTTTTAGGAGCTGGTTTGATTTCCATCTTTTTCAGACGTTCGTTATATGTCATACCACGCTGGTTGCTGGCACATTTCTGAGATTTTTGGTGCCGAGCCATGGTTGGAAACCGTTTATTTCCTTACTACATTTTGGACATGGTTTCTTCTGGGGTTTTGTTTGAGCACGTACATCGGTCGGACTAAGCACGTTGTATGTTTGGACTCTCTGGGAAATGTAGTGGTGAATGGTATACAGGACTATATGGTATATGCAGTGAATAGTCTGACTTATCCGGAACTTCAAATGGTGGTGGACCAAGTATTGATATAATTTTCGATGAATCGGGGTGTATCCTTTTTACTGGTGGTTCAAAACTTTGGAGCGTCAGCTGTAGATGGACCAATTATAGCTCTAATTTTGGAATAGAAATCTGGAGTGTCTAACATAGACAAATCAAAAATCAGCAATCGCGTCGCGTCTTGTTCTTCAGGTCTGAGATTTGAATAGGACTCTGGCAACATAAGACATATCAAAATCAGCAATCGCGTCTTGTTCTTCAGGTCTGAGATTTGAATAGGACTTTGGCAACATAGGACATAATCAAAATCAGCAATCACGTTTCTGGAATTGATTGTCACTCACAGCATCAGCGTAGTTTATCCAAACATAGACATAATCAAAATCCAGAGTTTGTCTGTCCTAACTTGGACATGCATTTCTTTGTTTTTTTATGGCGGGACATGGAGGAGTTCCTGACTTCAGCACCACACCTTGAACATACTTGTTTCATCGAAGGAGGTTTTTCAATTGAATCCGTTGGAAGAAGCATAAGCTGGTGGATTTGACGCTGACATACACTTCTTTGTTTTTTTTGGTGGCGGGATAGGTTAGATGCAGTAACCTCTGCTACACAATTCGGACATTTCTTGACTGATTGATTCTTCGAAGACCATCCGTAGCATTGAGAAATGCTGTTTGCTTGCTAGCAGGAGAAAGACGCCATTATTAATAGAGCTGGCTACTCTCTTATTGTATGGGCGATTGACGATGGAAAAGGATGAGGTATGGATGCACTTCTTTGTTTCTTGGTGGCGGGATAGGTTAGATGCAGTAACCTCTTCTCCACAATTTCGGACATTTCTTGACTGATGATCTTCGAAGACCATCCGTAGCATTGAGAAAATGCTGTTTGCTTGCTAGCAGGAGAAAACGCATTATTATAGAGCTGGCTACTTATCTTACTGTATGGGCGATTGACGATGGAAAAAGGATGAGGTTATTGGATGGATGAGAATAGGAAGAGGAGAGTAGGAAGAGGGTGGGTGTGTGGGATGAGTGGAAGGAAGGATGAGAGCATTATTAATACATTTGACTCTGAACTAGAACATAGTTTTTTTGTAACTCTTTTTCATAAAACGATCCTATTTATTTCCTCACCAGACTGGTCCTGCGATTTTGTAGGTAACGGGGCAAGTTTTGTTGACCAGCCACAATCCGAAAAATTTCTCTTGTCTAATTTCTGCGGTATTTTATTTCCAAATACATCTTTCTTTATAGTAATTCTTACGCGGTCTCCAACCGAAAGTCTGGGTCTGATGAATACTAGAACATCGCCCAGTGTTTGCGTTACATGTTTCTTAAAGTTTGTTCATTGCTTGAATTCACTTCTGATGGGCTCATCTTTATAGTGCTTATGACAATTTTACTGTTATATTGACGTAGAAGCTTTCTGTAAATGTGACACCCATCTAAAAGAGTTTTGAAATTTCAAAGTGCACTTTCATTTTTTCATTGGAGAGTTCTATGGAAACGCTCTATAATGGCACTTTTTTCCTCATTTTCAGTATGGGTATAACTTTATTTGATTTTTGTGTAAAAAACTCTCTAAATTCCTTATTACCAAATTCTCGTCCTTTATTCCGTGTGAAGAAGGTTCGGGGGTTTGTGACCAACCAATTTCGCTCTTCTTAATATTTTACTAAACGATTCAGTAACCTCTTGTGAGCTTTTAGTTTTTAATGGTTTCTGACCACGCATATTTTGAAAACGTATCAATTACATTAAGTATGGTATCTGAATCCATCATTTTCCTTTGAAAACCTAATCATTACAACAAGGTCTGCAGCCCACAAATCATCAATACTCAAAGTTATAATTTTTTCTCTTAGGGAATCGCTTAACCACAGGTTTATGAACCTCTAATGCTCGAAGCAGGATTTCTTTCCGACTTTTCTGCTTCATTAATTCCTGAATACTAACTACAATTCACTTACAGTATAACCAAAACTAGTAATTTATAAGGTGCGATGTTCTCGCGCGGCACGGCGGTGACTGGAACAGTGACGAGGCGCGTACCGATTGTTTGTGTATACTTATAGAAACAAGACGCGGTGTCTCACACGGCGCGGTGGTGGTGACGGTTTCAGCAGTCGCGCGGCGCGGTGATGACGAGGCGCGTGCCGATTGCTTGGCGGTGACGGTTCAGCAGTCGCGCGGTTGCGGTGCTGACGAGGCGCGTGCCGATTGCTTGTATACTTACAGTAACAACGCGTGGTGTCTCCGCGGTGGCGGGACAGCGATGACATGCGTGGTGATTTCGCGCGGCGCGGTTCTGACTACCCGTACTCACACTCTTAGTCGCTCTCTAAAAAATTGCGGTGGCGGGACAGCGATGACATGCGTGGTGATTCGCGCGGCGCGGTTCTGACTACCCGTACTCACACTCTTAGTCGCTCTCTAAAAATTCTGTCCCAGATTCGGTCTCACACGGTTTGTCCCAGAACCGGTCTCGGGTGCTCTGTCCCAGCTCACACGGTTTGTCCCAGAACCGGTCTCGGGTGCTCTGTCCCAGCAACGGCCAAAGTATACTACTCTTATTCAAAATAATTATAAAAATTATTATCCTAATAATTTATAATTAAAGTAACCCATGTTTACTTAAATAAAACTGCACCTTGACCTAATATTAAATCTTTAAAAGTAAAAGAGAAATAAATCTTAAAACACACTCCAAATTATAGAGATATACAAATTTAATTTAAATATAAAAAATCGTGGTTTATCAATTAAAAAAACAGGTTCCTCTAGTAAGATTAATTTACCGCCAAATTCTTCGAGTTTAAAAGAACATAACTAATACTATTCAGGAATAAAATTTAAATTTACAATAATAGGGTATCTAATCCTAGTTTAAAAAATAAATTTCGCATTACAAAAAAAATAGAAAATTAATTTTAAATACAAATTCCACCTAAGCAAAAAAAAATTAAATTCAAATAAAATACTTAACCTAAAATATTAACTTGGATTAATTGTCTAACCGCGAATGCTGGCACAAATTTAATCAAACCTAATTAAATATCTAAATCAAAAATAAAATTAAAATTAATACTAATTACTGAATAAAAAGTTAATTTAATAGTTATTCATATAATCAATCTAATAAACTAATAAAAAGAAAGAATCAAACTTTATTAAGGCAATAAAAGAAAAATAGGAAATAAAACTAAATATAAGTTATAAAAATAAGATCAAGAAAAAGTTAATTAAATAATTAAGAAAATTTATATTAATCCCAACTTAATATTTAATTTCATATAATTATTAAATATATATTTAATATATATTTAATAATATTTATTTTACTCTTTATTATTAATATTAATCTTTACTCTAACAAGATACTTTATCATTACAAGCTTTAGAACTACATTTGGACATAAGTAAAAACTTATCAACGATCTATCATGAACTTTTTCAAGAAAAATATTGTAATATGCTGGATAGTATTGATTTTAAATACAAAAAGAAATAGGAAAAGTTAGAAAACAAATTTAAATTACTTCTAAATTCCAATGAGCCATTTCTTCATCAAGAAACCAAATTTCCTATCAAAAACCAACAAACTAGTGTGTAACTTGTCATCAGAAACATTTAAACGAAGAGGAAATGAATCTTTTAAACAAAGGTTTTAAATTTTAACCTAAGAAGTAGAAATGACAGTGAAAATGTAATTGTTGATATAGAAAGTAACATTCAATATTTAGATGAGAGTACAAAAACTGCCATAAGATCCGACATATACTCTACCTTTTCCAAGAATCTAAAAGAAAAACGTTCCTCACATTTACATAACACCAAAATACAATAGAACAATAAAACGTCTTAAACAGAAGAATGTATTTTATTTGAAGGCTGACAAAAGTAATACTATTGTCATTATGAACAAAGAAGAATATCATAAAAGAGTTAAACAAATTTTAAACACTGGACAATATAATATCCTTCAAAAAAATCCAATCCAAAAGTACACTAAATCAGTATCAGAAACCTTAAAAAACTGTAAAAATTTAATTAACAACCAATTATATAGAAAACTCATAGTTCCTAATCCTACCATTCCAAAATTACACTGTCTCCCAAAAATACACAAACCTGGGAATGGAATGCGACCAATAGTGTCATGTATAAACTCCCCAACATATTTTCTGTCTCAATGGTTGTCGAAAAATCTTTCAAACTTTAGAAAGTTTTCCTTCATTTTCCATCAAGAACAGATACGATTTTATAGAATCAATTAAAGACATTGTTCTATATGAAGATGAATATCTCGTTTCTTTTGATGTAACATCGCTTTATCCTAATGTTCCTATTAAGGACACAATTAAAAATAATTACAGATTGGTTAACTTCTCAAAATTTACAAAAGGAAATAATTGATGAATATTCCCGTATGATAAATTTATGTATGAATCAGAGCACATTCCAATATAGAGAAATCTTATTATACCCAAATTGATGGATGGAACAGCTATGGGAAATTCCTCTCTCATGTTTTATTGCCAATATTTTTATGAGCTATTTTTGAAAACTACAGCCAAATCTAAAATGACATATTTCCCAAGAAAATGGAATAAGATACGTCGATGATATTTTTGCAATATTTAATAAAAATGAAAACATACAAGATTTTATCACAACTCTAAATTCGTTTTACCCTACTATTAAATTTACATATGAAATTGAACAAAACAATAGTATCCCATTTTTAGACGTATTAGTTATTAGAAATGAAACAAAATTTGAATTTGATATCTACAGAAAACCAACTCATACAGATAGGTTCATCATCAATGAATCTAACCATCCTTCTGCACAAAAAAGAGCAACATTTAATTCAATGATTTATAGACTGTTAAATACACCACTTTCAACAGAAAAACTACAAGAAAGAACTAAATTACATCAAATCTATTGCTATGTTCAATGGTTACACTACACAATTCATTGGACAATATACTAAAACAAGCTTTAAAAAGAAAAAGTAGAAAAGATAAGACAACATTAAGACCACCTGAAGACACAAAACATGAATTTATTTGCACAACATACAGCACTTTTTCAAACCAAATATGCAAAACTTTTAAAAAGCATACAAATGAAACTGTCACTCACAGAACAAGCAAACAAATTATCCCAAATTTTAGGAAACCCTAAGGACGAAATTTCAAATGATAGTAAATCGGGAAATTTATGAAAATTGGATGCAATGACTGTGACAAAATTTATATTGGACAAACAAAAAGAACAATAAAAACACGATTTAAAGAGCATTTATCACACACAAAATATGGAAGAGTTGACAAATCTGCTGTAGCCAAGCACTGCATTGAATCAGGACACAGAACATCAATTACAAATCTAAAATTAATAAAAGAAATAACAAAACCAATGAACTTGAATGCTTGGGAAACACTATACATAAACAGAAGTAAAGAAAAACTCATGAACAATGAAGAGGGCCCTATTGAAAATTCCAATCTTCTTTCTTCTGAATTTATTCAAAAAATTAAAACTCTAGTCAAATATAATTTTTTCATACTGGCTGAAATATTTCCAAAATTTTTGTATTTACATTTTACACCATATGTTAATTTAATATTAATTTTAACAAACAATATGTAAATATTTATTTGTGGAGTTGCCTGAAGATGAAACCTTTGGTTTTGAAAGGCCTCGCCCGAAATAATAAACAATTTGGAAAAAGTAGTGTTTTTATTAATATTTAAACTTTTTATTGTTTCAAATGAATTTTGACCTGTTATTAACTGGGTGCCATAGTCTCCAGACCATGAAACAAAAAGATCAAGAACCTAATTAAGTAATGAAGAACATGATATGATGAGTGCTTTTATTCATAATACTGAGTACCTCCTCCCTCCCCCCACATCCTACCTTCTAATAAAGATCATGCTCATTCAACTTCTATGTGTTTTAGATTATGTTGAAAGACAAATAGTCACTTAGAAGTAACTTATAATGACTGTGTGAAACTAATCATTTGTAATGTTAATGGTAAGAAAGCTTGTATATATGTATATATAAATTGCTGGAATAAACGTTATTCATTCATTCATCTTTACAGTGCTATTATAATAATTGTATCTTGTGAAATAGAGTGAAATTTGACATTAAAAATCTATACCATAGAAATGTTGATGGGAAAAATGCATCTACTGGGAATAGATAGTTTTTTATTTACTAAACCAACTTTATTTTTAAAACATTAGGCAAAAATATTATAGAATATAGAAATTCATAGTTTTCATTATTAAACTTCAGTCTATGGACTTGGCACTGAAATATTTTTCTGTGTATTATAATTATCTGTTGTACACAAAGAAATGGAAGGTGGCCTTATGTATGGAATTACAGCATAGATGCTATAAAATTATGAGGATGAAATATTTTTTGGAATCATGAGATTACTTGAGATCCCAATACCATTGTAACAATACTTGTTCAATGGGCAATACGTATATAAAAACACGTTATAAATGGTGGAGAGGAATTCGTTAAAATGGGACATTTTCAATAAAAACACTTGAATTTATGGATATCATTACAATAATTCCATATACAACACATATTAAATATAAGAAAATCTTAATCACAAGTTAAAATAAACAAAAACTTACAATTCTTCTAATGGAGGATAGTTTCATACCAGATGTCCCTTCCAGCCATTGTATTATTCCATCTTGAAGTCGACAAAAATGTGTGCAGCTAGTGTTGTGTATATATTATATTTCTCACAGAGTTATACATATCATACTTGTTTAGTCTGTCATTTATTACTGAATTAAAAATTCTGACTTTGATATCTATTACAGTCAGTGCTACGTTTTTGATTTGGTGATATGTCCTATTGTTTGTAAACACAAGGATTTATCACAATACTAAGTAATAAACCAGCTGATCAATATTTTTTTCATAAAATAATGGAAGTTAAAAATGAAAAATAAGTCATACTGGTAAGACTACAAAATACAGAGGTTAAAAGTCAATGTTAATAATCATTTCCAAAGATTAAATATCACATATATGATATTTGATATATGTTTTCTTATATAGTGGCATCATATCTAGCTCACTGGAAACAAGCGTTCTTAGTCCCCATTATTTACTACATGGCACCAAAGTCTAATTCATCAATAATTACGTTGCTGAACTAAAACTTAATACATTTTGTATACACCGTGTTTCTTTATACATTTTGTATACACCGTGTTTCTAGACATTTATGATAAAATTGTCAATTGATTACACTGTTATTCATTGCCAAACAATGTAAATAGTCTCATATAGATAACATGACTGATTTAAATCATTTATGTAATATAAACATATATAAATGAAAATAAAACATATGAGTAATTAACTGTCACATTGTGAATAAATCATACTGATAGCTGTTTAATGATGAACATCATAAATAATGTACAATTATGATTAATCTGCTTCATTCATCTCAGCTATTTCTTTGGCGTTGAGAATGAAACACATTCAGCCAATCACAAACAAGGCACTGCAACTAGCACTGCTTTCGGTGTAGTAATATCTAGTACCCGTAGCCATAGAACAAATTAATCATGGTAAAGGTCACCATATTCATATATGGGTTAACAAAGGCTGAAGTAATTCATAATGTCATATTTCTAAGGGGACCAAACGCCAAACCTGAAACTTGATTGACTTGTCCAGTGATGCAACAAGAATTTTGTCAGGAAGTTGCTAATTTGGGGGGGGGGGGAGAAAGGTTTGAGGATCCTTATCCCCATCCAGAAAATAGCAAGTACATGAGACAAAAACGAGATATCTGAACTTAAATTCAATAAGTTTTTATTTTTATACTTATATTAGTTTTTTTATTTACTTTTATGTCCACAACTTTTAGAGGATTTGATTAATGTTTTATATGTAAGTATTTATGTAAATATAAAAACAACTATACATATTTGAGAAAATAAAACATTTTTATTATTTTTATACCATCAATCACAATTACAAACCAAATTAATCATTACTCTTTGATTACATTTTATTTCAATTGAACTAAAAATCTGAATGAATTCTGTTAATAACTCATTGTATGAATGGAAACAGAAAAATAAATATCAAGCCTATACAACAAATTATGTTATTTCAGTCCTCTTTGTACTCATCTGCATAAGATATCCATAAAAGTCTAAGCACAGTCTACTAGACCACCATCAGATTTCATGGTTCTGCTGGTACTGGTTGTGTGGTCATATCGCTTTGTCTGTCGTTATGTCAAACAATAACTCTGCTGATTATGAATTATCCTCTTTTATTCAGTTTGAAAAACGCACAAAATGCAGAAATTACCGGCAGCTTCTTGAAGTTGACAGTGACGAAGTAATTAATGATGTAAATGGTATAGGTTTTTTTTTAATGAAATAAGGGACTAATGTTGATGATGAATAGTCTGCGTTATCATGAATGCAGTTTATTCTGGGATTTTTTTGACAGATTTTCTGCCAAAAGGAGTAAATTCTGTGAGGTATTGTGAAACTATATTAAAGCTTGGATTACACCATTTAAAACCACCTGTGGAAACTGCTCCTTAGTAGTGTCCTGCTTCATGATTTTTTTTATACCGTATTCTGATGATGGAGACCAGTTGTTTCTAAATTTGACAGAGGTAAGGATACTTGATTAATTGTTCATTATAGCACTAGGTTTCAAGTTGCAGCAGGCACTTTCATTGGAAATTGTTAGACTCATCTGTACCATTTTTTTTTTGTTCTCTTACGATAAGAAGCATAGAAATTGCACATAGTCCTACAAGGATCTTAGCGCTGCTTCCAGAGTGACAGGATTTTCTGGATGGGAAAATTTGGAGGTAGGGGCCACCTCCTGCCAAGATCCATGAAGAAGAATTTAGAGTATTAATCTTAGTCATGTCTCCTTGGAAGAAGGGTAAGCCAGCTCTGAACATGCCTCTCCAGACAAAGCAGGAACGTGGTGGCATACCTTATGTCCTGGGCTAATAAGAACCTTTGACACTAAGGAGCCCCACCAACTCCAACAGTTATCTCCCACAGTAGACTAGACCTATCGATCTACCCTTGCACCCTAGAATCTCAACATTTGCGGTTAGTGATGTGCCGTTCCTGAACATCCATAAAGTTGCCCAGATTTAAGTGACACATCATTTTTGTGCTGTATCCAGTGTAGGTTCAACTGGAAGGTATAAATAAACCAACCAGAAGTGTACTCTCCATATCTATCCCATTCAGCGTGGGCTTAGCACCATCAGACTTTCATCTTTTTCCAAAACTTGGGGGAATTTGTCGTTAGAAAAGATACCACACGGCAGAGTTTTAAATGAGGAAATCCTAAAGCTGGTGCCATTGCTTAACAAATCTTTGGATATTAATAGCAACTAAGTTTATAAATGAAAAATATTAATAGTTTAGTTTTCTGATATTATTTACATTCAAAAATTTCTCTTGCTCCAATACAAAATGCTTATTAATTAAAAATGACCATCATATATTAATAAACAATTTTAGTTCTTATATCCTTTTCACACCAAAATTGCTTATCATTTTCCAATTTTGTCTGTATTTCATGTATTTTGTTCTCTCTATTTTCCATTAATTATTTTTTACATTCCATACACATGCTTTCTATAGATCTAATCCAACTGTCTCTAGTCTATCAATCATGTTTTTCTAATTCCAGTTTTATTAAATAAAAGATATTTATTACACTTATAAATATTGCCCTTGATATAATACAGCAGTTTATTTATATTATGTAAATATATTATTTTGTACATAAAATCTAATGTTACACTAAATCACACAGTAATATATTAGTTTAGTTCTACAATAAAAGGAACTCATCTTTGTATTGCTTTTAGTCTCTATTTTTAGCTGTAATGCTGTTAAGAGATAAGTGTATACATTTCTTTAAGATTTGATAAGTGTAAGACATATGTATTATTAGTAAAATAAAATTCATAGAATAGATGTACAGATAGTTGCTGGAAAGGAAGTCTCGTATTGCAATTCGAGACAAACATCCTCCGGATGTAAGTAGATACGCACATCCGCCCAGACGCCGATGGTGAACAAACAGGAAATGCTTATTTGTAAAAACCGTGCGACAATGTAAGGGACAGCCATGCTGATATGGAAAATTGTTACTCACCAATTATGATGGAGAGATTTGGCAGAGGCGTGGTCAATGAGCTGGCTGGCGAGAAGAACATCAAAACTGAAGAACAAGGAGGAGAGGTAGAAGTGGAGGCCGGGAATTCGAAAAGTGAAGTTCGGGAGTGTTTGTGTTCGTGTGCGGAAAAATATCTCTAGGCGTAATAAGTGTGATGTGAAATAAAATGTAAGTAATTTTAAGAACTTAGTATATTTTAGGGTTCATTAATCATTTTCAATTCCATATCTATTTAAATGTTCACAATTTCGAAAATATAAATTCATGTAAATGTTTAGCTATTTTAAAGAAAGTTTCTCATGTTAGTCCATGAACTCATTATTATTGCAACACTACAAAATTACTAGTAAATGTTATAATGAATTAAATTCAAAATAAATTGTAATGAATAATTTAATATTAAATATGTCTTCAAAGTATTAAGACATTAAGTTTTGTGCTTAATATGTCGATTGACGCAATCAATTAATCAATTTAATGAAATGTTGTCCACAAATAAATGTGTTGGTTCATTTGAGGGTATTTGTACTGCCAATCTAACCTATTATTAAATCCTCTCACAGCAATCCTTGCTCAAAAATATGTCACAACCTTAATCTTAAACTAAACCAACCCTACAAAACCTTACATGGTGGAGGCGCTAAAACTCGATTGGCATTCAAATTCCTCACATGGGCGAGCACATAGTTTCATAGGCTAGGTATAAATTAGAACTAAATAATATTTTATAAGAAAGTATTTAACTAAAATAGCCTACTTCAGTGACAAACCACTCATTTACCTAAAAGATAAATTAAATTTCCAATAACTCAAAAATATTTTCAAACCCGTAATTAGAGTAACGCCAAGTAAACTAACTAGGTACGTTCAATGGACATGTATAATTAAATGGAAACCATACTACATGAAGATTTAATACCACTAGACACATACAGGACTTCCAAAAGTGACATAGTAAAAATATTAAATAAAAATGGAATACAATCTAGAGACACAGACACTGTAGCGGACCTCAGACCTATCCTAGCGGCACTTAAGAACTTAACACGTATAAGCGCAAGTCACCCTAATATTAAAACCATCTTTAATAATTTAACTACACGAAAGACTCACCCTTAGTGAAGAGGACAGGGAAAATTATAAGGATCTTGCTACAATTCGAGGATTTTCTAGCACAGAGAACAAATTTATACGATATAGTACATAACCCTGAGGCGGACATCAAGACACAAGCACCCCCAACCTTAGCACAACATTACGGAGCCACTCACACTACCTGACAGACCTAACACAGCAACCATGGGGGAAAACATACCGCTAATATCAGCTGGGACTTACACAGGTCTCCAGAGCGAAAATCCACAAGATTTTTTAGACAAATTCTTAGTTGCAGCAGCTTCAAACAGATGGACAGATAACACTAAAGTTAATTTATTCCCAGCGCATTTATCAGGCACAGCACTAACTTGGTTCAAATATTATAAGCAAAAACAACTAGGGGAAGCCATACAATGGGATCAACTTGCTAAAAGTTTCATAGAGGGCTTTCCACTCCATTAGCACAAACCCAGAGTCTACAAAATGATTTTAGAACACAAAATACAGGGAGAGAACAAGCCAACACTAAACTATTTTTTAAGATATATTAACAACATGCCGAAGATATGACCCTACAATACAGGACAAGCAAATTATACATTTTATCATACAGGGACTAAAACCAGAAATCTGTGAACGAGTTATAGGACTGAAAAACGACACCTTAAGTGATCTAGAGACTAATTTAAAAATTACAGAACAGCTAGTTCTAACACAAATTGAAAAACAAAGAAAGATACAATAGGGGTTGCAGCAAACAGACCCTATAGTACACCCTTATATGAACAAAACATCATCCATAAACTACAAACAGAAGTTAACACCCTAACCAATTTAGTAGCTACCCTAACTACAAACCAAATTCAAATCATAACCACAGGTACGAAAGGTCTCCATCCCCGTATGAAAACTCAAAATATAATCCAAGATATGATAGAACACCTAGTCCTCACCAGAAATAGATATATGGAAAGCCCAAACTACCCCAAACAAACCCAAAGGCCACCTATGATTAAACACGTTACTTTCAGTGATAGGAGAAGACAAAACCATTCCCAAATACAACCTGCTAGACAAAATAGGTATTTGCACTATTTGCCGTAAAGACAACCATAATACTGAACAATGTTGGTTCAAGCAACGTTCATTAACTTCTCAACCCCAAAGTAACCGCTTAGCACCTAAAAACCAACAATACACACAAGAGCTGTTCTGCAGGTACTGCAAGCGAACAAACCACAATATCGAATCATGTTACAGTCTAATTATTATACAACAGAATCAACAAAAAAACGGGAAATAGGGGGAGGTTATACTAACCCTTACCGAACTTCCCCCTTACTAAAAGCGAAAACAAATAACACTATAGATTTTAACCAAAGGAATCGACAATCTTACAAATGTATAAAGTCTATGACATTTACTCCAACTAACCCCAAAGTAATACCACTATCAACCCCTGGAAAGACCAGTTCAGAAGTGATATTTAAAGCCATAGATTATAATCAAGAATTCCCACCCTTAAAGAAGATGGAAGAAATTGAACAACCTATTATGCAAAAGCCTATACACACCCATAAAACTTCAATCTGTCTTCAATCCAACACCAACCTAAGCGAACCAAAACCCCTCGGGGACAACAAATATAAATAAACCCAGCTTTACAAGAAACCTTGCAGTCTCAGAAAATTTCACACGACAGATAAAACCTAGTGTATTAAAGGGGGTAGCGCAACGTAAAACAGGACCCAGATTGTAGTATGGGGGAGGTAAACACACATACTGGATTGGAAGAAACCATTGAGATAGACACTATACAGATTTTAAATCACATTAGAGCAACAGAAAGAAACAGAATATGATAGATTGTACTAACTTGCAAGAAATAACGCAAGACAGGATACACAGACCGAGGAGAAATAAAACATTATTATTAGAGGATATTTATGAACTCATATTTAATTGCGAAAATAAAACTACGAAGAAGATACCTGTCCTAACAATAGACGTAGCCTTGACCACAAACCCTCGACATCCAGTACCCTGCATTATAGATACAGGATGTAACATAAACATTATTAGAGCAGACCTAGTTTGTGCAACAAAATTAAATACTAGCAACATACCCTCGTTGATATCGGCTAACGGTTATACCATTAACAGTTTTGGGTTCAACAAAGATCGCCATAAAAATTGGCAAAGTAATACTTGAAGACACGTTTTATGTGACACCTGATCTAAACAGCCCTATATTGGTAGGAAACATATTCCTATTTCAGAACTGCGTGGAGTTAAACTATAAAAATAAAACAATAAAAATTACCAAATATCAGATTGAACATATAATACCTATGAATGAACAGTGGCAGTTAGATATCAAGAATTTTAAAAACACACAGGAATTAGAAGTACAGCAAGTAACAGAGGTAACAGCCCCACAAGACATAATTATAGCACCACATCAGCACATTAGGATTAGCTCTTTAAAAGGTATAGAGTCTCGAACAGCCATCGAAACAGATAGGAATCTAAGAATAAAAAAGAAATGTCATGCATATCTTACAGAAGGGAAGATGGTACAGATACAATTGTAAATATTTATAACGCATTCAAATTTCCCCAAAAAGGATACCCGCACATACTACTACGATAGGACATATACATTACCCAACTCTCGAAGCACAGCCTACCCTGGAACACCATACCACTACAACTGACACAGGAAAAAACAATAATTGACAGATAAGGACGGCATAGTATTTGATATCTCACCACATTTAACCCTCCAAGAACACAAACAAGTCCTTGACGTTTTACAAAAATACAGACACATATTTACAACAAAGGTAATCGATTTAACTCCTGCAAACATACCTCCTGTTCAACTCGAATTAAAACCAAATACGAAACCTGTAAAACTCACCACCGTATAGGCAGAGTAAAAACAGAAAGGGGAAAAATTAAACATATTATTGGACGATTTAGTACAAGCAAAAATATTAGAGGAATGTCAGGATTACACAGAATATGCAAGCCCAGTATTTTTAGTGAAAAATAAAGATGGAAGCGACAAGAATGGTAGCTGATACTCAGGAAGGTTAATGCACAGTTGAAAACAGATGCCCACCCCATTCCTTCAGTAAACCTGGTTTTAAGCTCTTCTGAAACAAAGCGCACACATTTACAAAATTAGACCTTAAAAATGCATTTTATTCCATGGAGGTTAGGAAAGAAGATAGGCACATCCTAGCCATAAAAACACCTGATAGACTTCTACAGTTTTGCCGACTGCCGATGGGACTTTCAACTTCAACCACATTATTTAGTAAAGCCTTGAATGCGATATTAAACCGTCACCTTTATAATAACAAAGTCATCTGTTACGTGGATGACCTAATTTGTTATGGTGACATCATTTGAAAATGACTTACATAATCTAGAAACTATATTAGAAGAACTAGAAAAAGCTAATTTGAAACTAAATACAAAAAAGTGTAAAATTTCTCTACAAAAGTGTTAAACATTTTAGGACACGAGGTATCACGGGAAGGCATTTTTACCCCAAAAACAGTCAGTGTAGAAGCTATCACCGAATTTAAAAGACCAACTTTGTGTAAGGGCAAGTGAGACAATTTTTAGGATGCTCAGGATTCTTTCGCAGATTCATTCCAAAATTATGCCAAAATAGCACAACCCCTTACTGAGATAATAAAAGATTCAAATAAAAACATGGGCATTTTAAATGGACGGATCTATGTGAACAGGCTTTTATAAAAATCAAACAAATTTTGACAAACCCACCATTACTATCACATTGGAAGGACAACAGGGAAGCACACATTTATGTAGATAGCAGTTTGATTGGATGCGGAGCAGCGTTAGTACAGTTAGATGAAAGAAAATAATAGAATGTACCCAATTTATTACATGTCAAAAAATATTCAAATACCCAAATGCGTTACAGTAATGCTGAACGTGAAATGCTAGCACTAAACCTATGCTGTGAACTACTTCAGAGAATTCACGCTTGGTAGACAAAACAACAGTTTATACGGACTGTGCCGCATTACAGTTTTATAAAAATTTTAAGCACAACTTCCACTAGATTAAACAGATTAGCACTGTCATTAACAGACTACGACATTGTAGTAAAACATAAACGTGGCGCTACAAACGTGTTAGCAGACGCCTTAAGCAGAAATCCTTTAGAACAACCTTTGGATGAAGAATTTACGGACGTGTGTTTAACTGTCAATACTTTTAATACAGACAAATCTACCCCTACTACAAGCTCAAGACAGTTATTTAAAACAAATACGCCTTGCGATGACCTCACCTGAGGCGGTAATAAAAAAATCAGACGGGCTTCAAGACATTACGAAAAAGTTAAATAGATGGATTGTTATATTTTCAAAAACCTTCAACGGGACAAGAAACTAGAAACTTATTGGCTATACCCCAAAAAACAAAACACAAGAAAATTATTAAAAATATTCCATGACAACCCCTACACGGGTGGACACTTATCACATTTACAATACAACAGCTTCAAAAATAAAATTACGATATCACTGGCCGAATATGTACCGTGATATCCTCCAATATACAAAAACTTGTGAAGAATGTCAACTACGTAGGCCAAAAAACGAACAAAAATTACGGCCTACTACAACCTATTGCACCCTCCATAAAACCCTTTGACAGAATAAACAATAGACTTTGTAGGTTAATATTACACAAAGTAATGGTTACAAATATATCCTAGTTGCAACCGATGCCTGCACTAGAATGGCATTTGCAACCCCTTGTAGAAATGCAGATGCGAACACAGTAGCGCAAAAATTATTAAATCTATTCTGGCACATTTGGATTTCCTAGAATTATTAAATCATGACAGAGGAACGCACTTTATGGAATTCTGTAATTTCACAGTTACTAAATGCACTCGGGATTGAACAAAGGCCAGGCGCTGCTTATATGTCACAAGTACAAGGTGCGGTTGAAAAATACAACCACACGCTAATCAAGGCAATTATCTCATTACGTTGTGGAAAAACCCCAAACTTGGTCAAAATACGTACAAATAGTTACCTTTGCCTTACAAACACGTCTGTAAAACATTTCAACAGGCTACACACCGCACTACCTCATGTTTGGTTACGAAGCTAACTTACCGTCTGGATTGTATATATTTTACAGGTTAATCCCGAAAAAATGGTGTTGGAAAATATAGAAATTTTAGAGCAAAATACGCAAAGATATGCCGAAAATCATGAAAAAAGCCCAGGAAGCGCAAAAGAAATACTTTGACCGTGACAAAAACTCATTTGGATTTAAACCCCGGCGATGAAGTCTTGGTCCATTTCCCGAAAGACCACACAAAAAAATATAGTAAATTTCAAACACCATTTAGAGGTCCTTTCGTTGTCAAGAAAAAAATTAACGAAGTGACATATGCAGTAGAAATTTACCACAGGGGAAGGTTAACAGAACAACCAATACATGTTGCTAGAATGAAATTATTCTATAAGAGAATATAAAACAAATATGAAGGGACTTGAGCAATAATAAAATATTCAAGAATAATATATGCAATATTTCTCATGAACATCACTATGCACTCACTGCCTTGTAGAAAAATTTGAAGAGAGTGAAAAGTATCTTCGCAATACTTTCATAATATATGAGGTTAAAAAAGCTACCACATAGTCACGCAATAATCGCTTTGAAGAATAGGTATTATACTCCAGGAGTTGAGAGACCGGTTAACTTGATTTACCGGTTGTTTGAATGATTCATTTATAACGTTATATAACCTTGAGAGTCACTGGAATGTAAGTTTCTATCAGAAAGTAAAAATGTATATTGCCAAAATTTTGCGCGTGGGAGGATGGACTGGGTGTGAGTGAGGGTATGGATGGCACAGGTTCTTTTTTTTCTTCTCGATGTTTGTGTCGAGGACAAACGATAGAGAATTAAAGAACATAAAAGTTTTAGAAAATTAAAAACGCCTAACTTTGTATTTCTAAAATGTGAGGTTTAACTGTAATTTATGTGATTATAGTGATAGGTTACACGTACCCAAAGATATTGGTATATGATATATCCCAAATACACAGGACCACTAATCACAGCACACACGGACCACGGACACGAGCAAGAGCCTGTAACCCACCACCGGTAAACCGTACTTAGACTGGCTTAGTTAAGACTTGACCGTTGGACTCTGGTATGTCTCCCAGGCAGATTAATGTTTTCTGCTAACCTCAACTAACTTACCCACGCTATTACTAACACCCGACTAATTGTTGTGACTAGTGAACTAGGGGGCATTGCCTGCGTACCGGCGGTCTGGGGTCGCCAAGGGCCCTGGTGGATTATCAGGGACAGCTTAAGTATGCAAGTAATGTTTCCCACGTTACTCGTTTACTACAATAACATTTAGCGTACTCTAACTGTGGAGCACAACGTAACATATTATACTTAACCTTTGAGGGGATACGTGTTATACATTAGCCTCAGTAATAAAGAATATTAAAATATGCATAAAAGTGTACTACATTATATCATATGTTATTTTAAGTTAGTAGATAGCAGTGTTAACATAATAATAACCCTACAAGGACTCACATTTTCCTGAGATGCATCTCAAAAGAAAGTAGGATCATACATGTTCTATTATTATATTAATCCTAGGATAAACAAATACTTCAATTATATGACATGTAAATGACTTATATAACATGTGTTAAATTATTACATAGCTAATCTAACATTTGAAGGAAAAGTAAACATTTATTTAACCATTAGTATGTATTAGCACGGCAATATTGCTCATTAACAAACTATACAGCCTTCTTTTTGGCAAAAATATATTATAATCATGATGTGATAAACTTATGGGACAATAAGCACAAAGAAGGGATATTAACATATGCCTCACAAACAAAGGTGGCGTAGTATCGTCTTTGTAATATAATAAATTAACATAACATCGAACCTTATTTAAGGAAACACTAGAGATTTAAGATGCTTAGTAAAAACAAAAATTATTATCATAGAGGTTAAGGAAATACGACACAACACTCGAAATGGTCATCAAAATTAATTTCTGTAAAATAAATAAACCCTTAGGGCTATAAATATGCACATTAATTATAAAATATTAAACTAACATGTACATGTTAACCTGTAGATAATAAGTTTTAGTAATTATGACACCAGAAAATACCATACCAACAATCCTGAGGGAAACCAGTCTACAA